>NW_023487529.1:0-1228 GCF_013731165.1 Rhagoletis pomonella | reverse complement strand
CGCGCTGAATGTATGCATATGTATGTACGAATTTGGAGAAATAAATCATATGTCATCATGTACTTCGTTTATTATATACTTAAAAAATCGTGTCTACATCCGTTCAGTAGCGTAGTCAAAATATCTCGGTGGCAACCTTACTCAAAAAAATTAAAGTTTTTGTACATGCGAAAGCCATGCACTTTTATGTGGTATCTAATTTTTTTATCCAACGAACGGCGAAGATCTTATAGTTTTTAAACAGGTGGCAACCCTATTCAGAAAAATTAAACATTAGCCGTGTTTTATTTGTCCATAAATTTAAGCTATTAGCTTATTTTGTGTGGAGGACTTACCCAACATAATTATATTGGCTTATGAAAAGCTATCTTGGCTTGTATATTGAACAAGAGGCATTGCCATTCAGCATCAGAAATTTTTTCCTTCAGCCAATCAGAAAGAGGCAAAAACTTACTTTGACACTATTTGCAGTCAAACAACTGTCAAAATTAGGCTAACATAGAAAATAAGCTAATTTCGTTTTATTTGACCAAGATTTAGCTATTTGCTTGTGATGGTTGAATAAAACATGCCTATTATTACACTTCTAGAGGCTAAGTCTTTTTATTTGACAGTAATTTTCTTAACAGCTGGCAACCCTATTCAAAAAATAAGACATTAGTGATTTTCTAGAGACCAATCGCTTCCATTTGACACCTCAGTTTTTCAAATCCAACGAACGCTGCGGATCTTATAGTTTTTTAGACAGGTGGCAAGCCTATGAAAATTCTAAATAATAAAGGTCACTCTCCTATCGATACGGAGTATATTAGAGAAAATCTCGTCAAAAGACGTTCAGTATTTTTCGAGATTACCGCGTACAAATCTTTAAATTCAAGTACTAAATAAAATAAAAATTATTAAAAATGACTAACTTTTCAATTTTTTATTTACCTAAATAACTTAATTTACTTACTTAATTTAATTGTTTCTTAAAAATACTTGGCATCCGCATTCGCATCCGCGGATGTTAGAAATTCCACATTTGCAACATCCCTATTACATACACATGTACGTTGAATCCAAATTTATATTTTCCAAAAAAAAATCAAAGGCTGCTGTGTAATACGATTCGAAAGAAAAATCCGATGCAATAGGCAATTACCACTGTCTAAAGCGAACGAAATCATGTGCTCTATTTCCGTAAATATTTCTAAAGCATACTAATTACACAGGTCCACAAAAAAAA
>NW_023487528.1:0-1228 GCF_013731165.1 Rhagoletis pomonella | reverse complement strand
AATGCGGATGCGGATGTTTAAAAGCTAACATCCGCGGATGCGGATGCGAATGCGGATGCCATGTGTTTTTAAGAAATAATAAAATAAGTAAATTAGGTGACTTAGGAAAATAAAAAATGGAAAGGTTAATAATTTTTAATAATCTGCCTTATCCTGAGTTTTGTCCGAAACAAAATTCTTCCGAAAATTTGTATTCCGCCCATAGTAAATATGTACATGAAAACCAAAAGTGAAAAGTGAACCGGTTCGGGAAAAATGAAACTCGTGATAAGACTGAATGTTTTTTTTTAGTACTAGAAATTAAAAATTGGAAGATTGTATTTACTAAAAACTTTTTAAAGGGTCGTAAATCAAACCTGCGCCACTATATAACTACTTGCTCGAGGCGACAAAATTGGCAAAATTGTAAATTCTTTTCGATTGACACTGCACCAGTTGAGAGGACTTTCAGTTATATTTATTTATTTTTATTGCGGTGCTGTAATTACTTTTAGAGAATTTCATCGGGGCTGCAAATGTCGGATGTATCCTCCTGACTTTCATCTTCACAATCTAGCATCATGGCACAATCGTTGTTTAAACACCGTTTTTTCGAAGGAATTCTTCATTCTCATTCTTTTGGTTGTTTCGGAATTTGTCACGTCATCAGCGTTTTTCGATTTTAGTTTTTGAAACTTTTATTGCTTTCTTCTGTGACTAGTTAGATATACGTGTTATCAGTGCACTTGCACAATATTCCAGGGACCGAAAATAACAGCTATTTTTTCCCCGAGTTAAATTTGGCCTAATATATTTTATTCCGAAATAAACGTCCTATCTGGATAATAAAGAAACCGCTTATCCAAATTAAACAAATTTGGTATCATATGAAAGAGGACTGAAATAGCTTTTAAACTGAAATAATGAATGAAGGTTACCGATTCTATTTATAACTTTTTTGTAACTTAATACTATACTATACTATGGTAATTATTTAACATTTTTTATTAAAATATTTTTCAAAGTGTGGCTTTCCTCTTTTAGACATTTCAGTTTTAAAGCTATACAAATCCTCACGTGTGTCAAGTTAGCACTACACTTTTCGAAATCAGAAAAGTTAACTACGGCATTAATTGTAGTGTTTTTGTTGTAAATCTGTTGTGGAAAGAAAAAATTTGTAGCTCTCGTTTTTTAAGAAAAAATGGTATGTAGTGCTAACTTGACACCATACACCTAGTCGATAGAATTG
>NW_023487527.1:0-1228 GCF_013731165.1 Rhagoletis pomonella | reverse complement strand
AAAAAATAGGGACTTGGAAAGCGGTTTAAAAATTGGTTAAAAATAATAAAAATAATTAATTTTTTTGTTGCATAATTTGCCGTTTGAATTGTTTTGTGCATTAAACCTGTTTTTGATTTTGTCGTTTGATTGTGATAAGAAAGCTTCTTAATTTTTTGAATTTTAACCATGGTGATTGTTATTTGTTCAAATTTCAAAGTGGTACATAAAGAAGAAGAAGAAGAAACCGGGTTTGCTTTCTATTATATTATTATCCTTTTCTTCTAAAAATTATTGAACATTGAAAAAAAAAATTGCAAAAAATTTTTTATTTTTAATTTTTTTTTTAATTTTTTTTTCAAAAGCTAGCTCATCTTAGAACGGCAAAAAAACGGCAAATTTTGACTTAAAGCCTAGTCGTTTATCTTTGAGTTTGAAGGTGTGCTTCGTTAACTTTATATAAAGTTAGCAAAACACCTTATATCTAAAAAAATACCAGAGCGACAAAATTATTTTTCCACAACTAATTAACGGCAAAAAAACGGCAAATTCATGGGTATATTCGACATTTTTTGCTTGATGTTGTTTCGCTAACTTTATACACATTTTATTTGGCAACACAGAAAGAAGAATTCTACGTAGTGAGGGTTATAATGCCTAAGCGCGGCCGAAGGCCGCCTCCGCAAAAAGGAGTTCTCTGCAAAAGGTGTTCTGCCCCTTTTCTTTGGAAACACAGAAAGGAGAATTCTACGTTGTGAGGGTTATAATCTATAAGCGCGGCCAAAGGCCGCCTACGCAAAAAGGTGTTCTCTGCAAAAGGTGTTCTGCCCCTTTTCTTTGGCAACACAGAAAGGAGAATTCTACGTTGTGAGGGTTATAATCCCTAAGCGCGGCCGAAGGCCGCCTACGCAGAAAGGCGTTCTCTGCAAAAGGTGTTCAGCCCCTTTTATTTGGCAACACAGAAAGAAGAATTCTTCGTAGTGAGGGTTATAGTCCCTAAGCGCGGCCGAGGGCCGCCTACGCAAAAAGCTGTTCTCTGCAAAAGGTGTTCTGCCCCTTTTTTTTCGCAACACAGAAAGGAGAATTCTACGTCGTGAGAGTTATAATCCCTAAGCGCGGCCGAAAGCCGCCTACGCAGAAAGGAATTCTACGCTAAAATACTGTGGATAGCGTAGCTTGATTAATTATCCATTTAATTATACAGCTCAATCTTATAACAAATAAGGTGATTAAAAAATGGTATTTTTTT
>NW_023487526.1:0-1229 GCF_013731165.1 Rhagoletis pomonella | reverse complement strand
AGAAGCGACATGTCGCATGCGACATTTTGTTCCATCATACTTTTTATGTTTATTTTTTTACTTTTTATGTAATTAGACATGCAAAAGATGATTTTAAATGATTTTTAATATATTCAATATATTTATTTTCAAAACCAAAATTATAAACTTAACAAAATATCTTCAATAAAGAAAAACAAAAATAAGTTTATTCATCTTATATACTATGTAAAAACAAAGAACGGAAACTAACTTAACTGAGAATAGTATTACTAATGTCAAATAAAGTTCTTTTAATGGAATATGCAGTCCTAGCTGCTTCTAACTGTTGGCCATCGCAACAAAACGAATGCAACTGGGATATACCTGGAATATTTTTCACTTCCTTCCATTTTTCATCCAACTTATAATGAAGAGACAAATTTTCAATTTGAGCAGATGGCATAAAATACATTTTAATTCCATTTGTGTTGTTTTGTGCACATTGATAAAACGATAGTGCATCTGGTAAAACAACGTTTTTAGATTTTGTTATTTGCCACACTTTTCTTTTAATTTTAATTTTTTTTTTTTTTTTTTTAATTTTATATTTTGTATTTACATATACTAATAAAGATATTTTCGAACGAAAATTTATTTTGAATCTGTACATTTTACACTTACGATGTCGCACGCTACAAGCTTTAAATAAGTAAAAAGAGCAAAGCGCTGATTATTTTCCAGCAAAGTTTTGTTTATTTAATTCGCAATAAAAATATCTATTTGTTACTAATATTTGATGCAAATTGTACAAATACCTTCGACTCACTGATAACAAATGTTCTTTTTCAATGTCGCACGCGACATCGAGTTATACGGTAAATCAAAGAAAAAATTTACCGTAATTGGCAATCGCATCGTTCCTTTTACATTTTTCTTATATTCTTTACATATAAACCGAGATTTAAAAAAGCAAATGTCACGGCATAATATATCTCATCAAGATCATTAATCAAAACAAAACATGCAACAGAAATGTTTAAAACGGAACTTTTGCACTGGCTCGACTTTGCATTCGAGTATTTCAAAATGTGGTATGTACAAATGTAAAATTTGTTTACATTAGTTACATTTGATAGATTCCCTATAAAAATATGTTAAAACAACATAATTTTATAGACTTTGAATTTTTTGGCTTCGGTTGACATTTCTGTGGAAATGCCGATATGCAAAATACAATGAAGTACATTTATGTACATCCGATTAATGGA
>NW_023487525.1:0-1229 GCF_013731165.1 Rhagoletis pomonella | reverse complement strand
GCAGCGGTTACCAAGATATACACATGTAACCATAAGTGGGCGTGGCTACGCCCATTTTCCAAAAATTTATAATATTCTTATTTTTCGTCTAAAAGTTATTGTAAATATCAATTTTGAGTGAATTATCTTCAGTAGTTACTAAAATATCGCAGTTTTCGTATTTCTGGAAATTACCGTTATATGGGAAGTGGGCGTGGTTACAGTCCGATTTCGCCCATTTTCAATACCAACCTACCTTGGATTAAGGGAAACCTACATACCAAATTTCGTTGAGATATCTCAATTTTTGCTCGAGTTATCGTGTACACGGACAGACGGACAGACGGACGGACAGACAGACATGGCTTAATCGATTTCTTTTTTCATCCTGATCATTTATGTATACATTTGTCTATATCTATCTCGATTCGTTTTGGCTGTTACAAACAACCGTTATGTGAACAAAATTAATATACCCTTGTGCACAAGTGCGCTCGGGTATAAAAATAAGGGTATACTTTTTTCGGTATAGAACAATCCTAGGAGGTGAGAACATAAAAATTCCGACTTTACTTTTTCACATGCATTTTTGGACTACCCTAATGTACATACATACTAGGGATGCCAAAATATGAAGAAAATTGTGATCCTGGGATTTCAGGATATTTTTTATGTAATTCCGGGATCTTGGGATTTCCCCCTTGATTCACATTGAGTCATAACTTATAAGAATATGAGTTAAAAGTCAATATCTGAAAGCATTTAAACATACCGTGAAATAAAACTATTTAAATTTACGATGAACTGATTTTAAAACTCAGCTAGCGACTCAGAGTGAAAAGTTGCTAACTTCACTTCTTATGAAAAATCATATTTTGGTACAAGAGGCTAGATAGATTTAAATTGCATCGTTTCGAAAAGGGTAAAGGTCCTTGTTTTATGTTTTCTCGTTTAATTCAATGAAAGGAAAATTTGCAGAGTCCAAAAAAAGCTCCGTTAAATCGATTCGTATGTAGTTTTGCTTTGCTTTAAACAGACAAAATGTTGTATTCAAAGTTTTGTGAAATACTTGAAGAAACTGGCTATAAGAAGTTTTTTCCTCTACTGTACAATTTTTAAATTGGGACTTAGCAACTTTACACTCTACGCTCGACGCTAGCGATATTTATTAAATCAGACAAATTTTATAAAAAATTGAATTTAAAATCCATGTGGCATTTTTGAAAGTAATGATTAATAAAAAAAAAAAA
>NW_023487524.1:0-1229 GCF_013731165.1 Rhagoletis pomonella | reverse complement strand
CATATAACTTTTTAAATAATTTTAATATTTTGAATTTAATTTCTATTGTGTGGCAAACCTTTTTTGAAAAATAAAACCGTATTGCACTTCTACATACCAATCTCGCCAATTTTCGGTGCAGATGTGGTGACGGTGGGTTAAATATTTTACGTAAACATCTCCGAACTCGATTATTTGCATTTGATTTTCTAACATCTGGCAACCCTTTTCAAGAACCAAATACACGTAACAGGAAAGCCTTTAATATATATATGTATACATATATATATGTGACACGTAAAGTTAAAAGGAAAAGGGTCGGAAAAAATCGGTTTTCACTTTTCATCGACTCTCATAGTAAACGGGCCACTCTTTCCAATGCAATAAAACGCAGCTTTCCAGCTGCATTAGTTTTTTCACAATTTCACTTCAAAGTTAGGTACCTTCACACAAAAAAAGTACAAAAAAATCAAATCTGACGAACTATTCTGAAATTAATCAAATTCGCTTGAAACTCGTTACTCGGGGGTTTTCGGTCGGATTCGTAATCACTGACCTCGTTTTCGGTGTCAACGACATATTTGAGTTTCACATGAATCCGAACAAGTTTTAAATTTTTTCCGCCATATTGGATCCGCCATTTTGAATTTAAAAAAACGAACATCGGATTCTTAATCGGTGACCCCAAAAACCCCCGGGTAATGAGGTTCAAGCGATTCCGATCAATTTTTAAAAAAGTCATCCGCCATATTGGATCCCCCATTTTTAATTTTGGAAAACTAACATCGGATTCGTAATCAACGACCCCGAAAACCCCCGAGTAACGAATTTCAATCCATTATAACGTTCAGAAGCATCAAAATCAACCTGGTAAACTTCAAAGTCGTTTTTCTCGAAATCTTTTTTTCTGAGCGTAGGTCCCTTTTAACTTAAAGACGTAAATAATATTCGTCTTGAAATAAACGTCCCGAGAGACGAAAAAAATAAAAAGCCAATATAATTATTATGAGAAGACGTAAATCATATTCGTCTTGAAATAAACGTCCCGAGAGACGAAAAAAAATAAAAAGCCCATATAATTATTATAAGAAGACGTAAATAATGTTCGTCTTGAAATAAACGTCCCTAGAGACGAAAAAAATAAAAAAGCCCATATAATTATTATGAGAAGACGTAAATAATATTTGTCTTGAAATAATCGTGCCGAGAGACGAAAAAAATAAAAAAGTCCATATAATTATTATGAGAAG
>NW_023487523.1:0-1229 GCF_013731165.1 Rhagoletis pomonella | reverse complement strand
AGTTAAAGCTAAATGGTCGTTCAGTAAATGTATTTATTCGTAAAGTTGAATACCAAAAGTATATTTTTTTTGAGAAAAAGTGCGCAAAATGAACTTTTGGGCACGTGCGGTAGACGGACCGAACTTCGCCAAATTTGACTACTACCTTAAGCTGGAATTATTATAAGATTCCTTGCTACCCAGCGAAATTCGTAGACCAATAAGGTCAAAGAACAGAAAAGCTTTATTCTGTGACCCATGGAGGCCTAATCCAGAGCAGCACCTCGAGAGTCGGGACTCCGCGCCACGTGGACCATGAGTGTATGTGCGCTCATATTGCATACATTTTTACATAAGTACTAAACAGATAGTACATACATATATACCTCAGAGTTCATCAGCACGTTCGCCTGCGGGATTTTCTATTTTTTTTTGGTTTTTTTCCATAAATTAAGTCAGACCATAAGCTACAAAAAAAAAAATATATATACATTACTAGATAAAAGAAACAACTCTTTGACTGTTCTTTGCAGCTCAATGTACAAAAAAAAAAAAATAAAACTTGGAATTCTAAATTAGTTCTAACCTTTAATATATAATTATACAAATTTTGCCTCAAAAGTGTGAATTACCTAAACTACCTAGAAATCTAGAATGCCTAATTAAATATATAATTAAAAATCTATTTACTTAGCTAAGATCAGCATATTAGAGAAAAAAAAACCACTTTAAACTGTCTCGAGACTTATTTGTAGTTCAACTAAACAAAAAAAAACTTATTCTAAATATTCGAGTTTTATAATATACGGCTAGGGCTCCCCTCTTAAAGTTTTTATACAACGCCACAGGCGAAGTTACAGAGCGCGTAAAATCCTAGCGGTATTGTGAGTAACCAAAATACGATAATTAGGTTTAAAGTAAATATGTGCATTTGCATGTAAAAATGTATATATTTATGATAACACATCAGAGCGGACAACTTGTATAATGTGCATAAACAGCGTTTCTTTCTGTTAATAACGTAGCTGCTGAAATATACATATACTCTCCGGCCACCGAACATCTCACCAGGCGCCTGCTGACGTCGGTCGGGACTGCAAAGTGTGAAATGTTCATGGTGAATACATTTCTTCAAAAAAAAAAAAAAAACAAAGGAGTCACAAAAGTGCCAACTAACAATATATTTTTTTATGTTTGTGTTGGTTGATTTTTCCGACAGGGTGGTAAGATGATTTATTTTGGAACGAATT
>NW_023487522.1:0-1229 GCF_013731165.1 Rhagoletis pomonella | reverse complement strand
AGGAAAATATTTTTTTTTTAATTCGTTAAATTTTTAAAAGCTTAATTTAACCTTTGTTTTTAATTTTTTTCTGCATTTTTAGGTTATATTATATTATAATGAAAAATATTTTTTATTTGATTTTTTTTCGGTTTTCCAAATCTTTATTTATTTTTTCTTCTTTCTTAATTTAATTTTTAGATTTTATTGTTTTGAAAAGAAAATATGTACTTTTTTAATTAAACTAAATTTTAAGAAACTTTGTTTTTTTATTTTTTATTTTTTAATAATATTTCATTATACCCGAGCGCACTTGTGCACAAGGGTATATTAATTTTGTTCACATAACGGTTGTTTGTAACAGCCAAAACGAATCGAGATAGATATAGACAAATGTATACATAAATGATCAGGATGAAAAAAGAAATCGATTAAGCCATGTCTGTCTGTCCGTCCGTCTGTCCGTCTGTCCGTCTGTCCGTCTGTCCGTCTGTCCGTCTGTCCGTCTGTCCGTGTACACGATAACTCGAGCAAAAATTGAGATATCTCAACGAAATTTGGTATGTAGGTTTCCCTTAATCCAAGGTAGGTTGGTATTGAAAATGGGCGAAATCGGACTTTAACCACGCCCACTTCCCATATAACGGTAATTTCCAGAAATACGAAAACTGCGATATTTTAGTAACTACTGAAGATAATTCACTCAAAATTGATATTTAAAATAACTTTTAGACGAAAAATAAGAATATTATAAATCTTTGGAAAATGGGCGTAGCCACGCCCACTTATGGTTACATGTGTATATCTTGGTAACCGCTGCACCAATTTCTTCCAAACTTGGCACAGTTATTGGTCTTGATACAGCATACTAAATGGCCGAAAATTTTAAGAATCGGACAATAACCACGCCCACTTCCCATATAACAATAATTTCCAGAAATACGAAAACTGCGATAGTTTAGTAACTACTGAAGATAATTCACTCAAAATTGATATTTGCAATAACTTTTAGACGAAAAATAAGAATATTATAAATTTTTGGAAAATGGGCGTAGCCACGCCCACTTATGGTTACATGTGTATATCTTGGTAACCGCTGCACCAATTTCTTCCAAACTTGGCACAGTTGGTGGCCATGATACAGCATACAAAATGGCCGAAAATTCAAATAATCGGACAATAACCACGCCCACATCCCATATAACGGTAATTTAGAGAAATACAAAATCTTCGATAAATCAGTAAATATT
>NW_023487521.1:0-1229 GCF_013731165.1 Rhagoletis pomonella | reverse complement strand
TTGCGAGCGCTTCTGGTTCAGGCGGTCCGAAATCTGTGCTGTGCCGTCACTATCTATTAAACCGTGTCCCCTTGCATGCAAACAAACCAAAGTTCGCCGTACACCCCTGACCCTTATTATAACTAAACTTTGAAAAAAAGTGTATCCTCAAGACAAAAACATCGAGATAACATACTTTAAGATCCAATTGTAAATGCCGAAGATATGACGAAAAATGTAAAAAAGCGAACCTACGTTCGGCCAAACTAAAAATACTCAAAAATAAGGCACATAGACTCAGTGGTCCGGCCTGCTGTTCATCCTGTCAATTGCTTATTTGGATTATCTAACCATTGAATGCTTCTTGTAGTGTAAATCAATATATCAGATGAAGAGTAAATCAAATATTAATATGTACTAAGTCATTTCATGATTTTACAGACTGGTTAATGGCGACATTTTTTCAAAATCTTCTTTTTGATGCAGAAATGTTCCTAGTAGAGATTTACGCCGACGGGCAATGCGTCTGGAAACGCCGGCGCTACTGCCCATGAGGTAGATTCCATCTCGCTAGCGTTAGGCATTCGCCATGTCAATTTAGATTGTAATTGTATTTAATTCATTCTTGAATTAGTTTTAAATTTAAATTACGTTACTTTCTACTTGAATTAAAATGTCGAGTGTCTGCCGCTGATGGATTGGCGAACAGAAGCAAGTCTGAAGTGTGTACATACATCTCTATGTTCTCTACAAATCCGTGTGTACTTTTTAAATTGAAATAAATACAAAAATTTTAAAAGTTAAGTTATTGGGGTAATTATATGTCGCTATCAATAAATTTTTGCAATAGTCTTATCAACCGTTATGTTAAATTACGGAGTTATTACGATTTTTTGTGGGTTATGTATTGAAAACAAGGTTTGGTCTACTTTGGGCCTTTTTGACCCACTGTTTAAAAAATGGCTTATAGACGGTTAAAATTTCCACTAAAATATTAAGCGCCAAATTTGTCTAAGAAGAACCGAATGTTATGAAAATTTATAGTATTTTTTACCAAAAAGGGGGACTTTAACCCCCAAAACCTTCCTGGAATTTGACCACCACTTAGGAATGCTAACGTAGTTTTCACACAGCTACCTAGTACTTGTATACGTCTACGGGACCCTAGAATAAAATAACTTGCGAATGTAAAAATAAGCAAAAAAAACAAGTGTTTGCTTTTTATTAAAAGTGTGTTTAAAATATTAAAA
>NW_023487520.1:0-1229 GCF_013731165.1 Rhagoletis pomonella | reverse complement strand
TATATGGTCCTTGTTAAAAAATAAACCCAATTTTTATAAAGATAACTAAAATGAAGTAACAAAAAAAATAAATTGTTAAAACTTATCAATATGACAGATAGTATATTTATGCAGACGACTGTGAAACATTTCTTTTATTCCGTTTTGAGATCCTGTCTCCAGCATAATGGTAATATCTTTTGGTTATTCGCTCTATTATTTCCACAGATTCGTTGAATTTTTGCTGGAACGCTTCTGAAATAATATCTAAAGTATATTAATCATTTTTGAGAGCTGGGCATCAACAATTAAAGCGTACTTCTAATTGCCGCTGTTGTGATGAGATGCCGCTAATTTGATACATTTTGAGTCCCTTCTGTCACCTGAAAAAGACTTGCGTGCCAAATGAACTTTTCTCTCAAAGTTTACACTGCTGGCAAATGTAAATAAGGATTACAATTTAAACACTAATTAATCCGACTAAAGTAAAATCTGTGGAAAAATAACAATAAAATACTTTTTTCGCAAAATCTATAAAGGACTCTTTTATTTCTCAAACAAACCTGGGTAACAGTTGTACCAAATTAAAAAAAAAACCTTATTCCTGCATATTTTATTTTTTATTAATAAGACCAATGAGTGAACTTTACCTTTATAAAAAAACATTTTATATGAAAAATATTATGAATACTGAAAAAAGATGTAGGTTGCTTAATTTTCTGAGCACAAGTGTACATTGTGGATTCCATATTTTGTTTTGATAAAAAATTGTCATAATAAAAACAGTTTACTATCCAAATGAATGACTTTTATTTATGCTTAGATATATTAAAATTTGGGTGTGCAACTTGTCCAACCTAGACCGAAGGTTCCTCAAAAAACTTTTAGGTTCGAAGAAACGGATTCGTTTCGAGTTCACCAAAACGACTTCACCAGGGCGACGTCGTAACGGCTTCACCAAATCGACGTTGCAACGACGTCGTTTAGAGTTTACCCAAACGACTTCAGCAGAGCGACGTCGTAACGACGAGTCGTTTGCGACCGTCGCCGGCGAACAAATTGTTCACCAAAACGAGTCGGAAACGACGTCGTTACGACGTCGTTTGGCAAATTGGGTATATATATATGTATACATACCCAATTTGCCACAGGGCGAAGACGACGTCGTTACGACGTCGCTCTGGCGAAGTCGTTTTGGTGAACTCGAAACGACGTCGTTACGACGTCGCTTTGGTGAAGCCGTTACGACG
>NW_023487519.1:0-1229 GCF_013731165.1 Rhagoletis pomonella | reverse complement strand
AAGCCAAAGCATTTTTTCTACGAGGAATCTGAGATGGATAAAAGTTCTTACGGGCTAATGATAGATAATTTGTATGCCTAAAGCTTCAAAAAGCCATAATGCCATATTTCCACTGGGAATTCAATAGGGGTATTCTCTGAGTATTGCAAAGCCCTTGCAAGGTGCACGGATTGCACGGTTTGCAAAGCTGTCCCATACGAAAACCGGTTTTTTTCCGTGCAATCCGTGCAATCTGTACACCGTGCAAGGGCTTTGCAAGACTCAGAGAATACCCCTATTGACAAAAAAATTATTCAAAGCTCAACATTAAATTATGTGCGGATAATAAAACTTTCTTTTTTTTCTGCCACAGCTTTTTTGACATCTTAATGCCCGGTGGAAACTCGGCGTAAGTACTAAGTATTTGTAAAACCACCCATTCTTTACTCTCATAACACTGAATTAACACAGGTAACCGGCTTAGTATCAAATAGAGCAAAAATCACAGTTTTTCTACAAATCCATTGCTTACCCCTTGCCCTTACCCCCCTTTATGCAAACTTGTAAAGCGTGTCATTCTGCAAAGTTGCAAATTTGTTACCGAACTCGTGATAAAAAAGATGTACACCCATACATACATACATACATACATATGTATATACATACACAATACGCATGCAAATCTATGTATGTATTGTACGTGCAGCAATTGTATGCCACAGTTGCATTTGCATTCACAGAAAGTCGCAAATTGAATTGCCAAGGCGAAGAAAAGTGCCGCAAAAGTGGCGACGACGATGACGATATAAGCGGCGGAGCATACATACATATAGGACCGGCACCGAGAAATTACTACTTGGAGATGAACTGTTAAAAGTGCACAGATTTGCCGCCTGTTTAATTTGAAAAGTTTCACATTCGGCAACGCGGCAACGATGAAAGGAATAAAACGCAAATGCGACTGAACAAGAAATGCAAGAATAATTTCTGAAAGCTACCAAAAGAAATGTGAGTAAATTGTTGTACGCTTAGGACGGCATACGAAAAAAAAAACTAAAAAAAAGCAACACAACTCGGGAGAAAATTTGCAAAATAAAATTGAATGAATTGTGTAAAAATGGCCTCGAGAATAAGTGAGCTGGCGAACAAGCGTCGAGTAAAACGTGACAAGTGCTGTAGCATAGAGTGTTAACGTTGCAAATGGAAGTGCAAAAATGCCAAAGTTACTCTTTCACGCATATGAATGCTTG
>NW_023487518.1:0-1229 GCF_013731165.1 Rhagoletis pomonella | reverse complement strand
TAGACCGATTTGAAGGATATAACTTCGTCAAATCCAGAAATTTTATCTCCGACAAATAGGGGCCGTGGAACATTTCGCATACGCTTCGCTATACCTATACAGTAAAACCCGCTTAAGTATCTCACCAAAAATGTCAGCTTTTTGAGGTACTTAAGCGGGTTGGGTACTTAAAAGAACCCGCTTAAGTACGGGTACTTAAGCGAACGTAGTTACTGATGTAGTTACATCTTGTTAACTTGCATAAATACTTGATTAACAACACTTAATGCAGTATATATATATATGTAGTTTAAAACGCAAAACGTAGCATTATTTAAACACAACAAGTAAAGAAATACTTAAAAATATATATACGGGTACTTAAGCGAACATAGTTACTGATGTAGTTACATCTTCTTGTTAACTTGCATAAATACTTGATTAACAACACTTAATGCAGTATATATGTATAGTTTAAAACGCAAAACGTAGCATTATTTAAACACAACAAGTAAAGAAATACTTAAAAATATATATACATAGTGCAATGGTATGTAATTTTTACAACAATTAAATGGTTTAAAAAGTCAAAGTTGGACATACTATTTTGTACAAAATGATATTATTTGCCACTTATGTATGTTTATTTATTAATTTTTGAGATTTTTCAATCAATTAAAATACAGTTCATTCCCTACCAATTACCATATAAATACGGTGACCATATTAACCAACGTAAAATAAAGGTAATTTTTTTCAAAATGAGTTGGGAATACGTGCATACAACTTGTATGATAAAAGTACCTTACCCATATCGTAATTTAAATCAGATATTTATCAGTTAATTAACCGATTCCGAAAAATGAAGCCAAATCATTTTCTAGGACTTCGCCATCCTTTGCTGCCAAAATGCGTTTACCATAATTCATACTGCACGCCGAAGCCAGGACACAGTGGTTCAAAATTGGAATTTAATGTTCATAATGCACCGGAGTCTTCATTTTTCAACCAATTTTTACTAAAAAAAAAATATTTTGGTGAACATTTTTTTATAACATTTTTTTTGTTTGTAATTCTTTCGTTTTGGGGGAACCATACAATTGTTTTCAACTAGTCTTTGTTATGCAATATTTATTAACTGGAACAGGAGAATACATTTTCTTTAAAATTGCCACTTTTTCTGCATTTTTCACTAAAAAATTTAATATAACCAAATAAAAATTCACAAATCAGGCTCAACTGGTCTCTTG
>NW_023487517.1:0-1229 GCF_013731165.1 Rhagoletis pomonella | reverse complement strand
GATTTGCATTGCGAATGGGTACCTCACTAACACGAGAAGAACATTAAGTCCCACTATGTCGGAACTTTCGTCAAGTTGCAAACTAATAAATTCAAATTCAAGTTTTCATACTTTTCATAAGTTCGTTCTCGCCTGCCTCTAAAATCGTTTTAATTCGCTCTTTCACAGTGTGATTGTGAAGCTCCCAAGAATAAGTAACATATACACGTGCGTGAAGCTGCTGCGTTTGTTACGATAACAGGGAAGAAAAGTGGATGAAACGCGGATTATGTCTTCAAAAGTACCAAAAATGGTTGTGAAAAGGGTACGTTATCAGCTATTTTTCTGAACACTTTCTGATTAATTTTTTTGTTGACAAAACGTACTGGGGAAGAGCGAAATACACCACTCAAGTGGTTTGACAAACCAAGCGAAATAGCCCTGCAAGCCATTTGTGTTGTGTATAGGGTTTTGGCTGAAGGTAATTTTAATAAAAATCTAAATTTTTTGATTTTCTGGCCGCCATGTTAAAGTTTGATCTAACCGCTTGCGTTGTGTATGGCAAGTTTAAAGAATTTGCCCGCACCACTAGTATACCCTAGCCGCGGCACCCACTTTGGGAAAGCCTGTTCTAATATTATGTCGTATGGTGTTTTATAGCTTTCTCCTATATCCCGGAAAACAGATAAATTTGTTAGATGAAAAATCGGTTCATATTCCTTAAAAATTGCTGCGTATATTTAGGCTTCAGTTTATTTCTGTTTGGTTGTTTGTGTTTCCGACAGGGTAGGAGTATGATGTATTGTGTAACGATTTTCCGTCATCCCTTGTCAAAGTTTGTTCGGAGACAAACCGGATTCGGCGTTGTGCCATCTTCAGTGTCATTTTTCGTTCTGAATAGTTCGGGTTTCCTTCCGCTTTTATGTATTCGTGTTACTATCTGTTTTAACCGTCATTAGGTAATGCATACCCATGTAAGTGCGTCCGCTTTTGTTTCATTATCTCGCAGGTAGGTGCTTTTTGGTTTCTTGTATTCGCCGGCGGGTAGAAATCCGTATTTGTATCTTTATTTTCTTGGTTTTCGGGATTGCGTCGGTTTATGTTCCGTTTTTTAGCAGGTAGGTGGTATTAGGTTGCTGGCTTGTGCCGGCAGATAGAAATCCGTTATTTTAATTTTCTTGGTTTCTGCGGCGTGGGTTTGTTTCTTCGCGTTGGCGTTTTTTCCAGGGGTCTTCTCATGTTTTCCGTAC
>NW_023487516.1:0-1229 GCF_013731165.1 Rhagoletis pomonella | reverse complement strand
GAATCGTCGCAATAGCAGTAGACAATAGGCAAAAGCAGCGGCTGATTAAGCAAATAAAGGAAGAACGTAGCAAATATGGGTTTTGGACAAAGCAAGGAAGAGGTAGTAAACAACAATAATGTTGCAGGAGGCAGTGCTGTACTGTCAAACGCAAAAGAGGGTACACCATCATGGATCCTTTACGTGAATCTTGTAGGGATTATAGCTTTAATATTATATCTAATTAACAAACATTATAAAGAATATGTGAGAAAACAGCTATTACGTAATGCAATTAGAAATGAATTTTAGGACAAAATTTTATGATATACAAAATTAGAAGTTACTAGAATAACATAGACATTTAAAAAAAGTTTTCTTTATAAAATCAGATTTACAAAATAAAGAATATGTTAACATATGAATATATCTAATGGAATTGAAGGTATTGACAGACTTATTGACAAATTTAAAAAAAAGTCCGAATAGGAAATATACAAAGAACTATATTGAAGAAAAAAATAAAGTCATAGAAGCAGCGTGGGGATCGCTGGTAAAAGTAATAAAGAAACCAGAGGACTTAGAAAAGGCGAAAAGACAATTCTTGACATTAGCAAGTGAAATAAAGAAATTTTTAATACCGATAGAAGGCGAAGAAAGTGAACAAGTAGAACAGGAGCAAGGAAAATATATAAACATGGCTAACTTTGACATAGCAACAGCTGTAAAAGTAATACCAGAGTTTGATGGTAATTACAGAAGTTTGTCGCAATTTCTGGGATTGGTAGATTTCTATGGCAAAACTTTGGCAGAAAGTCAACATGCAGTTCTAGTAAATTTTATCCTAGCAACCAAACTAACTGACAAAGTGAAGAACAGGTTATTAACTGAAGATAGACCCACAACACTGACAGATTTAGCACAGACTTTACAAAAGATTTATAAATCCAATAAAAACGCCCTACAATTGCATCATGAAATAACACGACCACAGCAAGGAAATTTAAGTGTTAATGCTTCCGCTAGTAACATAGAGAACTTAGTGGCTTCAATGAATGACATACAGATTGCAGAACAAGGTGAACAGAATAGAGAGATAATAGTGAAGCTTAATGAGCAAATTGCTTTAGGTGCATTTAAAAGTGGACTAAATAATCCTTATAAATCCATAATAATAATAATAATCCTAGCCGCCAGACCTATTAAACTGAATGAAGCAATTCAACTAGCGGCAGAAGCAAGTGTGCAAA
>NW_023487515.1:0-1229 GCF_013731165.1 Rhagoletis pomonella | reverse complement strand
CGGAAAACTACCGGTGGCTTTCTTTCGAACTTGGCTAGTATTTAAGCCCGGTTCCGTTTAAACTGCGGTCTTATTCGTGTCAGACAGCAGGCAGCGGACCGGAGTCATCGTTAAAAGAGGTAAACCTTCGTTTATTACAATACGCTTACCTACAAGCAAATATATACTTTATCATATACTTAGATTTTAATCTTGAATCTGAGAACAAATATACATACATCTTTCTGATTATTGCTAATACAATTGTTTTTCACACTTTATCTTGTGGTTTCTCAACCTTGTTGCGAGTTCGCACCAGCAATCATCTAATCTCGTCCCAAACATTACTAAAACATGGCGTTTTCCGTCAGATTGGAAGGAATCTTTCACAATACCACTTCACAAAAACGGCAGCGGGCCTTCTATAGAAAACTATCGAGTCATAGCGAAGCTCTCTGCTATCCCCAAATTATTCGAAGCAATCATTGTTAATCAGCTGACATATTCTATATCTTCTTCAATTTCACAGTATCAACATGGGTTTTCTAAAGGAAAATCTGTTATCACTAATTTATTGGAGCTTACAACTTATGCCTCAAACGGTTTTAGAGAAAATGCTCATAACGACGTAATATACACCGGCTTTTGACAAAGTATGTCACTCGTTACTCATCCGTAAACTCAACCTAATCGGCTTTCAGTCCAGTCTTTTTCAATGGATCTCTTCTTACTTCTCTGATAGAACACAAAGAGTTATTTTTAAAAATTGTTCTTCCAACATCATTAAAGTTTCTTCAGTAGTTCCTCATAATAAAATATTCCAAATTTTAATATATGCCGATGATGTGAAACTTTTAAAAACATTGTCTACTATCGAAGAAAGGTCTTTGTTACAAGCAGATCTGAGCAACGTAGTTAGTTGGGGTAAAGCAAATTATATGCCACTTAACCTTAATAGATGTAAAGTTATGTGTTTCTCTCGAAGGGCAGTTCAACCAGCTGTTTATTCAATTTCAAATTATAATCTGGAGCAGGTATCCAATTTTGTTGATCGTTTCAAGTTGTTGTCCGTTTGTAGCCTGCTTTAGAGATAGATTTCGGGACCCACGGGAGTTCAAAGATCCTTATATTAAAAAGCTCTTTTTACCACTTTAGTTAGACCTATACTAGAATACGGATCTATTGTTTGGAATCCCCTGTACCAAGTTCATTCAGATGGGATTGAATCAATCCAACAACAATTCTTGCTT
>NW_023487514.1:0-1229 GCF_013731165.1 Rhagoletis pomonella | reverse complement strand
TTCTCAGCATCCGTTGTGCATTTGCTCATGTAAAATACAGGGTGCATATCGTTATCTTCACTACTTCGCTGCAAAAGAACCGCGCCATATCCCAGCTTGCTTGCATCCGTGTGCAATTCAGTCGGAATGCCGTATCTAAATATATGAAGGACAGGACTGGTCGTTAGCGAACTTTTAAGATCTTCTAGAGCTAACGTTTCTGGCTTCCCAAGTTCAACATGGTGTACCCCTTTCTTAATAAGTTCTGTCAATGGTCGCGCTCGTATCGCGAAATTCGGAATAAATTTGCGAAAATAACCCGTAAGCCCAAGAAAACTTTGTGGCTGCTTTACCGTATTGGGAGTTGGAAAGTTAATTACTGCCTTGGTCTTTGTAGTCGACGGCATGACTACCCCCTTAGAAATTCGGTGTCCCAAATACTCGATTTCCTCTTGCAAAAAACAGCACTTGCTCCACTTAATATTAAGTCCATTGGTCGCAGCCACTTTTAAAGTTCCTTTCAAATTATTTAAACCTTCGGAGATAGTACGTGATGGTACGACAATATCGTCCATGTAGATCAACACAATATTTTCCCTTATAAGATCTCTAAATATATAGTTTATATATTTTTGGAAAACGCTCGGCGAATTACAAAGGCCGAGCGGTGCTTTCAAAAATTCATATTGCCCGCTTTGAGTAACAAATGAAGTGTATTTGCGACTATCTTCTTCTACACTAACATGAAAAAAGCCATTTACCAAATCGAGGGTACTGAAAAATATGGCGTCTCCTAGTCGGTCGATTTGATCCTCAATTACGGGCAACGGATATCGATCTTTATAAACCTTCTTATTGAGGTCACGATAGTCTATACAAAGCCTATAGCTATCATCTTTTTTTCTTACCAGCACCACTTGACTTGCATACTCGGATACACTTTCCCTTATAATGCCAACATTAGCCAATCTGCAACCTGCTCATTGATTATTTTACGTTCGGGAGGAGCGAACCTCCTCGGAGGACGATAAACCGGTTCGTTGTCCATTAAACGAATCTTCATAGTGATTGGCGACTCTTCGGGATACTCAGGATTGTAGTTGGAAATTAAATGCTGAACCTCTTTACGTACGTTTGTACTGTGAACGGATAGATTTACGTTGATTTGTTCGTCTCGGAATACCTCATCATCGATACATGCAGGAAAACAGCTAGTTGAAGTATCAGAGGTGTCTGTCTGTGGGCACGTT
>NW_023487513.1:0-1229 GCF_013731165.1 Rhagoletis pomonella | reverse complement strand
TGGAACGCATCCCCTGTTTTTGTATGAAAGTAAAGAACTTTTTTTTTGTCGGCCGCTGTGGTGTAGTGGTAAGCAGTGCGCGCTTCCACTTCGCAGCACCCGGGTTCAAATCCTGGTCAAAGCAACATCGCAAAAAATATAGAAAAAAGGTTTTTTCTTAACAGCGGTCGTCCGTCGGCAGGCAATGGCAAACCTCCGAGTGTATTTCTGCCATGAAAAACAGCTTCTCTTAAAAATACAATCGCCGTTCGGAGTCGGCGTAAAACTGTAGGTACCTCCCTTTGTGTGGTACAACATCACGGCGCACGCCACAAATCGGAGGAGAAGCCCGGCCAAACACTAACATATGTGTAAGCGCCAATCTATTATTATTATTAAAGAACTTTTTTATGCGTGTTATGCGTGTTATGTGTGTTATGTGTGTTTGTAATCTGTTTAAATTCCTCTGTAGAGCCCACTATTTTTTAACCGACTACCAAAAAAGGAGGAGGTTATCAGTTCGTCGGAATATTTTTTTTTATGTATGTTACCGCATAACTTTGGACCGCGTCAACCGATTTCGAAAATTCTTTTTTTTAAGTCGGTTTTTTTTTGCTATGAATTGATATTATTTTTTCAGAATGTGTACTGCACTTGATCAAAAAAATTTCCTAATTCTTAGAGCTCCTTGTTATAGTTTATAGACAGATAATGTGCTCGCTCTACTGCTGCTGGTGCCGCGTTTCGCGAAAAGTGGTTGGAACAAACAAACTACACCCTAGTGAAGCTACCATGCACGTGACCATCCCGAAATCGTACTAAATAATGAAAATGCATAATTGCATAAACAAATACATAGATTCTCTATGTGCATTACACAATGTAATACGAGTATGTTTTTTTGCCTTCCGTCTTATATTTAATTTTAGAAATAAATTAATAAAAGCTCGCTTAAAAATGATGCTCAAAATATATTTTTTCAAATAATGTGTGAAATATTTATTTTTTAAATAAAAAACACTTTCTTCAAAGAATATGGTAGCTTCAATTTAAAAGAAAATGTAAAAATCACAGTTTACGTCAAATGGAAGCAATTTCGAACAAGAAGAAGAAATGAAACTACCTTTTAATATTTGTATCATAGCTTGTAAATTTGTTCATATTAAAATTGCGCGCATGTCAATACTTTTCAATGATTTGAATATTTGTAAAAACTAAAATAATGCAAATGCAATTATTATATATGAATT
>NW_023487512.1:0-1229 GCF_013731165.1 Rhagoletis pomonella | reverse complement strand
TTTGTAGAATATTTACAAACTTTGAAACTTGGATTTATATGGTGTTTGTTAAAATATAAGCCATATTTTAATCAAAAAAATAACAATAGAAACATAACATGAAAAACATTCCGAATATTTAAACAAATCAGCGTATACTCAATCTAGTGAATGAATGTATGTATGCATGCATATCGAATACTTTTATAATCTGTTTTTCTGTGCAGTTTGAAGTAAAATAAATTTTTATGTTGCTGTTATAACTAAAAAAAAGCGATGTAAAAAACACCGATAGTATCGAAAACTATCGATGGTTTGTGTCGATAGTATCGGTGACTATCGATGGTGCAGACTATCGATAGTTTTCCAGCTCTATTGTCCCACCCGTGACAGAGGAATTTCGGATTTTTTTTTTAATAAAGCCATCGTTTTTGTTGTATTTTTTGCTTTGTTCGTATTCATGGTTCTTTGTTTTATTATAAGAAATCAAGTTCACACAGAAAAGTGAAATAAATTCGCAGAGCTTCCGTAAAATATACCTGCTTTTCTGTCCCACCCGTGACAGAATAAATAACTCATATTTTTTCCATATATGTAAAAGTAGGCTGGAATTTTTTTCGTATTTTGTAATAACTCATATAATAGTCAATTAGGTGTAGCTTTATCAAAATGTAGAATTGTTGAGTACTTTATACTTAAATTTAAACAAGAAAGAACTTTTTTTAAATACAAATGTCCCACCCGTGACGGTGGAATCGCACTTATATCCTCAGAGGCACTGCAGACCAATATGTCTGTCCTCGTTTCTGCTACACTGAGAAAAGAGTTTAATTACGTCAACGAAATATGTTTCTCTCAATGAGAGATGGGCGCGTAAGTGATTTTGTCCCACGTCCACGCACGCTCGCGTTGATGGTTTTGTGCATCACTCACACTCATATTCTGGTATATTTTTTTCAATCACGTTCACTCACGCTCACGACGCACAGTGTTTCGAATATATGGAGGCAGGTGGAAATAATAGTTATTGCGCACCTATTTCGATGAACCTTGACATCGTCGCCCGTATGCCAGAAACATGAATGTGTAAAAATTTAAATTTTGGGAAATCAAGTTTGAAGTTTTTTTACGGGACTTAACTCTACATTTATGCAATTGCAATTGTACAATAAATAAAATAAAAAAAAAAAACTTTTTAATATACAACGCTTTTATAAAGGGACTAAAAAGTAGAAAATAATATTTCTCAG
>NW_023487511.1:0-1229 GCF_013731165.1 Rhagoletis pomonella | reverse complement strand
AAAAAAAGGAATTTGTGGACCACTCTAGTATACATGAATGTACTTATCACTTGAAATACAAAAAGCCGTAACTAACTAAAAACCAAAATTCACTTTTAGATTTATTATGATGCATTTCATCGAATTAAAGTCTCCACATTGTTTATCGAATAAAAAATTCTAGTTAGTTGTGGTATTTTTGGATTTCGGCTGCAATGTAAAATACGGCCATTCCATACTTTGCTAACGATAAGTATGCATTAAAAATGCATTTCCAAATCTAATAACAAACGCTGTTTCAATCTAAAATATAAAAATCTCGTGTGACGGTGTTTGTGGTCGAACTCCTCCTAAAGATCGGTCGACTTTGTGAAATTTTTTGTGTATATATGCCAGGTATGAGTATCGGATGTAAAGTATATTTCATACCGCTAGGTGCAAGGGGCGTGGCACCTCCCATACAAACCGAATTTTTCACACTGCATATCGGCGGAAGTGTTCATCGTAGAGCACTCGAACACTCGAATGAAGATATATGAAATCAATCCCATACTCTTAGAGAAAATTGGGGCTTTTTAAAAAGGGGGCGCGGCGTTTCTCAAACGCACTGAAACTATTACGTATCTTTGTAAATGTAAATCACGAACGTGAACTGTTGGAGAAAAAAATACAAAAAATTAATTTTGGCAGAACGAAGTTCGCCGGTTCTGCTTGTAATCTATATATTAACCAACCAATTTGAATGACTCTTCTTTTGTTCGAAAGGCATTTCAAAAGGGAGGTGCCCATTTTGTTTGTTTTTTTCAGTAGGTGGAGTAGGAGTGGAGTTATTCTGAAAAACTTCATTTATGGTCCGATTTGCTTTACATTCAAAATACATATTACTAATATAAAGAGAAATACACCTGCCAAAAACGGACCAGATAGGTGGCTCCAGAGCCGAGTTATTCCAATTTCCGTATAAGCCTATGAATGCCTTCTTTGGTTTCACCATCTACTATCTATATATTAATACGCTAACGAAATCCCATACAAATCTATTCCTCCCCACCGCTCCTATGTTTCTCAACCAATTTGAATGATTCTTCTTTTGTTCGAATGGCATTTCAAAGGGGAGGTGCGCATTTTGTTTTTTTTTTCAGTAGGTGGCGTAAGAGTGGAGTTATTCCGAAAAACTTCATTTATGGTCCGATTTGCTTTACATTCAAAATGCATATTACTAATATAAAGGGAAATACACCTGCAAAAAA
>NW_023487510.1:0-1230 GCF_013731165.1 Rhagoletis pomonella | reverse complement strand
AACTGGGACCGTTGATAACTGATGAACATACATGAATATATCGTCGTTTGAAGTACAAAACCGCGTATCGTAATTCTGCAAAACCGCGTAACTGACATTGGCTGCCAAAAATTGGATTTGCTCACACAAGCTCTTGGCTCAATCCTTATCCATTCGTCCTGAAATATACTAGCCAGAAATGTGATTGCTTTATAAAAAAAGAGAACCTTTTTGAAATATGAGTGTTTTTACGCTCTAGAAAATAATTTCTTCAACTTCACATACGCGGTTTTGCATTTTGCTGATACGCGGTTTTGCATTTTGTTGATACGCGGTTTTGCACTTCAAACGACGATATGTATGTATAATATGCATATGTATGGATGATATAATAGCTCTGATCCAATATTTTTCATGTAAAATCCTGGAAAAAGGTCAAACAGCAAAATCACTCTCTGAAGTGAGAGTAAAAAGTGAGTAACAGCAAAACGTACGGAACAAAAAAGCATCGGGTAAAATCCTGCAACTTCAATCTCTACACAACTCTCCCAAAAATCGCTCTCATTTATATGAACCACAGATTATATTCCGAAAAGAAAAACTAAATTTAGGAATATATACAAATAGAAATGCTCAAACTATAAGCTTAAAAACAATAACTGATGCGGTGTTTCCAAGATATTTTAACGCCCTTGAGTCACAAGTATATACAAGTATCATATTTTATCAATCATACCGATAATTTCATGAATTAAAAAAATTAAAAATTAAAATGAATAAAAAAAATTAAATCAGCAAAATGAATTAAATTAGGTGAAATTAATATTTAATTTCTAACCTAACCTACATTTGTATGTATGTAACTGAATCGCCTAATAATAGCTTTACATATAAAAAGATTATCGTAATTTTCGAGCTTAACTCCCTAATCTGTTATTAGAAAAAGAGATTAGCCATGCAAAATTATGATTAAAAATATCTCAGATTAAACTGATAACTTTTTGGTGTCCAACCTAGTTTTATCGATTATACTTGCGAAGAAGAGGAGGAAAGTCAAATGTTAAAGTAAACAAAAATTGACGCTAGTAAGGAAAATAGGTTTGTAAAGGTATTTTTAATAAAATATTCAGTTAAAATATATTTAAATGGCATAATATGTGTTGCAGAAAAAAGTGACCACGGTGGCACAGATAAGAAGTTTAACTTTCCTCGAGTTGTGTGAATAACAAGCACAACCAATTTGACAGCTAA
>NW_023487509.1:0-1230 GCF_013731165.1 Rhagoletis pomonella | reverse complement strand
ATGAAGGAGAACGACAGCAGTGAACCTTCGCGAAGGCATCGCTGCCACTTATAGCTACATATATGAACGCACGCTGTTTGGTCCACCAATACATACGCGTACGAACAACAGAGGAAATTTTTTCTACCTAACATTCGCGAACGCGAACTATCTGGACTGGTTTTATGCTTCACGTTCGCGAAGGAGAATCAATACAGAATATTTGAATCGTTCACCATCGCGTATAAAATCATAAATGTATGTTCGCGAAGATTCATATATGAATATTTCCGAACCCTGCTGAGTACCATGGCAATAGCAACAAACAATGAAAAATTAATGCAATTCTTAGTAAATACACATCAATAACAGTCTTGGGTAGGGTAGAATTTAACCAGCTTAATGAGCATTTACTGACAATGTGAAAGAAGGGGGGAAATGCGTAAACAAACTAACTCATAAAGCACTTATTTACATATCTGCAACAATATCTTTTAACCTGCAACCACCACCGCTATCACCCACAATACTTAGCAAACACTTAAGCAGGCAAATGAACGAGCTAACAACTTGAGTAGTGAGCAACCATGCACCTTCTTCGCTTTTATAGAATGTTCTTAACAACATGTTACCATTCGTGAAGATTATGATAAATTTATATAAACAAAGGTATGTATGTATGTAGTATAAGTATACAACAACAGAAACTGACACTTATAGGAGTCAGAGTGTCCAGATTTGGATGGTCACATTACCTATGCTAGTACAGTTAAAGTCAACTGGTTTGACTTCGATGATTCTTTCTCGTCAAAAGCTGCACCGTTCCATAAGGACAACAACATATATACTGGTGTTCCATTTTTCTCTGCATAATCAACTGTGAATGAAGATTATATCAATGTATGTACATATCCCTGCAAAAATCACGACTACTCCATGCATGCGTGTAAAGAGTACTACCTAAGGACCAAGGAGTACTCCAAAATTAACCACAATTCATATAAAAAAAATATGGTCCAATTAACATTGCGATGTCCTAGGGCAGGACCACAAAACTACTCCAACATGTTAACAAAGGCATTGTTGCTATATTTTTTCGTTTGTACACGCTTTTGTTCTTCACTTCTCAAATACTTTTTCGAAATTAATAAAAACCAACACAAAAATTAACAAGTAAGAAAGTCTAAGTTCGGGCGGAGCCGAACATTAAATACCCGGCGCAAGTATTAAATATATGTTTTCCACCTTTCC
>NW_023487508.1:0-1230 GCF_013731165.1 Rhagoletis pomonella | reverse complement strand
TATCTCTATACAGGCATGCCGAGTGATTAAGCAGTCGAATGAGCGACGAAATTTAGTAACTTTTTGAATTTTCTACAAACCTTTAACTAAAAAAATCTTCTTTAATTTATGAGTACTTGATTGACCTTGTGTGAAAATAATTAAAAGTTGTAAAAAATCTTATATTTAATTATTAATTTTTTTTTTGCGCGAATAAGCATAATTTATTGCAGCCAAAGAAAAAGAGTATTTCAATTTTTTTGGTGAGCAAATAATTCAAAACCAAAACGTGACTTCAAAAATACGTGAGGCATGCGAATATTTTAGGATAAGGAAAAACAAACGAAAAAACTTAAACAGCCAACCAACATTCTAAGCAACAAGAATTCGACAGCTGCTCTGCATTACCTGATTGCTTGCCTTGCTTGCTTGCTGTCTGTCTGTCTGTCTGTCTGATTTAGAATTATTTTAGTAATACATGAATTGAGTTGCTGTTTGCTGAGTTGTTTGTGCACTTGTTGACCAAAAATGTCATGGACAACTTTTTCTCTTGACGTTTGCCGACGTATGATGCCGCCAATGCGATTGGCAAAGAAGCAAAGCGGCAGTATAGCACCGCAACACCGCGAATATAAGTAGTAAATACCAAACTGGTTGCTAGTGTCGTCCGATATAAAAAAAAAAAATGTTTAAAAACTTTATGGTATTTTCATATTTGCTGCATTCAAGTAACAATCGATTGATTGAAAATATTTGTGAAAACAAAAAAAAAATTAAATAAGATACGATATTGTTCTAGTTAACCGCATTAGTGCTGTGTCATTGTTCAAAGTCTGCCCCCAATAGTCAGGTGTCTCTTATGGCGTGAAATACATATTCAACAAAACGATTATGGACGCTCGTTTTCTTATGGCTGAATTTGTGGAAGCAGCGCTCACAAATATTGTACAATGGCGCCATTATGTGCCAGAGCGGATGAAGTTCATGCATTTTTATATGAAGTCATTTGATGGTTGTTGATTTCTTTTTTTAATCTCGTCAGTTTTTTTTTTGCTGAAAACGGTAATGTGCGTACATTTTTGTTGCAAAAGCACGCTGACCATAAAAGTATTCAACAATTTGGATGCATTATTTATAATGCTATGAATGTAAATCAATGCGAATTGGCATTACACAGTTGTGTTTGCAGTAAAAAGTAATGCTTGTTGGATTTACTTATTTGTTTACAAAATGCATATGGAAATAGAAAAG
>NW_023487507.1:0-1230 GCF_013731165.1 Rhagoletis pomonella | reverse complement strand
GAGTACATGAGCTGTGGGAGCAAATTAAGGATATGTGGTAGGCCATAATTCCAGAATTTTTACAGAGATATACATCCAGAATGCCAAATCGCATCCAGTAGCTCGTTTCTGTAACAATTCTCTACCATCAATATTATTCAGTGAAATCGTTGGAGAAATTTATCAGAAATGTGTAAACGAGTTTTCATCAAATTTTGGCAGATGATTTTATACACTTACAAGTTTGTACAGTTTATAATAAGAATGTTCGCTACGCAAAAAACTTGTACATGTTGGTACCAATTGTTATTTTGCCAAAAACCCAGTCAAACTTGCAAGGAGCACAATTTTGACATTCCTTTGGAGGGGGGGTTGGAAATTCGTGCTGGAAAAAATTTTACCAGCAAGAATTTGCAAGCAGGATTGTGGCACACGGTTGCATTTTTGTCAACATTCATTTGAATCAACAAGTTCGTAAAATTTAAAAATGAACACGCTTGTTTCGATTTACTAATGAAAGGTACTCGGCTGACAAAGCTGTATTCGTAATCGGAACACAGTCGACACCATTGTCGATATAGGAAATCCGACAGTGACTTCCACAAAGAAATTGAAGCTTATGTTGAGAAAATCGGAATAAGAAATAGGTCCTGTTTTGCTTTCCACCTGAAATAGTTAAAAAAAATGTATTATGTTCGAAATGCAACCGTGGTCGCCAGCTGGCAGTGAAGCTTGCCAATGTATGCTGATTCCTGTTCGCGCAAAACTTAGTAAGTTTCTCTCTTTGTGAGAGTAAGATACCTAATTCTCTAAATTTTGTTACTGGCTAATTTTTACTGGCTTTGCATAGCGAACATAACTAATGTTTCTTTACAGAAAAAATTGAAAAATGTTCAATGTACCTACGGAGCAACAAGAGATAGGCGTAACACTTCCTGTGACAATTGCTCCGAGTGAACGCTCCTTCTTACAGGCCTCTTCTGCTTGTAACCGAACATTTTGACACCGGAAAATTTTGCTACCAAAAAATAACACCACTTCTTGTAGCGGCAATTCTAAGTACATTGGTAATATGAAGATCTCCAACTTTCTTGCTGATTATATTGGGCAGTCGTATGGCGCTCCAGTAGACCTCTTTTTCAAACAGAATAGACCAAGGAGGAATGCCTCTAATGGCATAAAGGGTATCCGTTGGACAGGTGCACATATCTCCTTTGATGGCCACTGCTTAGCTTTTGGCCATCAGGCCAG
>NW_023487506.1:0-1230 GCF_013731165.1 Rhagoletis pomonella | reverse complement strand
ACATTTGGGTTTAAAACCGAAATAATGGATATGTGAAAAACGAAGTAATGCGTACAATGTACGCCGTACATGCACAGTTTCGGTTGAAAACCGTAATAATGCACATGTGAAAAAACGAAGTAATGCATACATGCACAGTTTCGGTTAAAACCCGAAATAATTCATATGTGAAAAACGAGGTAATGCATATGGAAAAAAAACGAAGTAATGCATACATGCACAGTTTCGGTTGAAAACCGAAATAATGCATAAGTGAAACAGAAGTACAGTATATTTTGCTAAGCTACCCAATCTTCTTTGCACGAAAAAACTTGCGCAGTTAACCGAAAAAGGCACTTAAGAGAAGTTTCTTTACTCTTCGATGAGGAAGGTATCCGAATCCCTGTGAAACCAAATAAACCATACTTTCGGTTATAACCCGAAATAATGCATATTAAAAAAACGAAGTAATGCGTACATGCACAGTTTCGGTTGAAAACCGAAATAATGCACATGAGAAAATACTCAAATTATGCATATGCATACTTTCGTTTTAAAAGCGAATTAATGCATATGAAAAATCACGAAGTAATGCATACATGCACAGTTTCGGTTCAAAACCGAAATAATGGTTATGACAAAAACAGAAATAAAGCATATGTGCACAGTTTCGGTTAAAACCGAAATAATGTCTAAATTCACAGTTTCCATATGCGCAATTTCGGTGCCACGAGTCCCCCAGTGCAAAATTAAAGCATGCATAGGTAGCAAGAAGCGAAATTCTGTATCAAATACAATAGGGTAATTCATCTAAACTCGTACATGCCTCGTAACCCATGCAAACCTCGTAAACTTACTTCATTTTGTATGGAAAATCACTTTATTTACGAGGTTTACGCAGTTACGAGGCATTTACGCGTTTCCATGAATACCCATAATAGCAAGTTATAGCAAAAAAATGAAATGAGCAAAATGAGAGGAATGAGAGAAATGTGTATAAAATTTCTAGAGTCTTTAGGGCTAGGTGAGGTACATTGATGAGTTGAGGGGCACAATAGACCTACTGGTCGTTGTGCTTTACTCTACTATCTATCTATCAAAGTACGAAATTCTCTCACAAAAGTCAATAAACTGCCCAAAACCACGGGAACGCAAAAACCAATTTTCGTGCCCGAAGCTAAGAGCCACCGACGTAAAACCGTAGACCGTGCCTGCTGACACGACCTATCTTATGGGATTCTCGTGTTAACA
>NW_023487505.1:0-1230 GCF_013731165.1 Rhagoletis pomonella | reverse complement strand
TTCTTCGCGCCTTTTTGTTTTCTATTGAGGTCTTCAAGTTTCTTGTTGAATTTTCTGCACTTCTGCCCCATGACTTTCGTGATGTTCTCCTCCATTTCATCTAATATCTGCATCGGTGTACTGGTTGGTAGGAGTCCCGCTAGTTCTAGGTGAAAAGCCAATAGCTCTGAGTTTGTCCGCTTTCTCTTGCCGTGTAGGCTTCTTATTTCGTGGCGAAGAAAGCTGTTTTCTGCTCTTTTTAAGATTTTCCGCCTATTCTCGGTGTTTGATTTTAGTTTTATTTGCGCCAATTTCGCTGTAATATTCACTTCTAAACACTGCCTGTTGAATCAGATGTTAGCCTTAGTGAAATGTACTTTCAAAGAGCCGTCTTTGGTATACTGTCAAAAGCGTATTTGTCCTTAATTGATGTGCCTGACCGGCCTCAATAACTTCTTTTTGGTTGTTTGTGTTTCCGACAGGGTAGGAGTATGATGTATTGTGGAACGATTTTCCGTCATCCCTTGTCAAATTTGGTTTAGAGAAAAACCGGTTTCGGCGTTGTGCCATGTTCAGTGTCATTGTTCGTTCTGAATAGTTCGTGTTTCCTTCCGCTTCTATGTATTCGTGTTATTATCTTTTTTAACTGTCATTAGGTCATGCATACCCATCTAAGTGCGACCGCTTTTATTTCATTATCTCGCAGGTAGGTGCTTTTTTTGGTTGCTTGTATTCGCCTGCAGGTAGAAATCCGTTATTTTTATTTTCTTGGTTTCCATGATTGCGTCAGTTTATGTTCCGTTATTTAGTAGGTATTAGGTCGTTCCATTCATTTTCCGCACATCGTCGTAGTGAAAACGGCTTATTCCAAAACAAATTACTTCGCTTTTGAGCTTCTGAAGTAAGTATTTCCATTTTCGCAGAATTATTTTTCTCACGATACTGCGGTTAAAATCAAGCCAGTTTGGTTTTCAAACAATGCGTGCGATGCGGGGACATCGGAATGCACGCATTGTCGTAAAATCGTGCCTACGTTGAACATCTACATTTGCCAACATATATTTGGTTTTGTAATCTGCCCGAATTTAACACACCGCATCGCCCGCACCACATTTATCGAGTCTACGCTGGACGCAGCGTTAGGTATGACGCTAAATCTCAAAAGTGTAAATTTATGAGTATCTCTAGGAGATCACGCGAACCATATAACTTGGATATTTAATAAAAAACGCGAGTTATGGTTGGAGGCAC
>NW_023487504.1:0-1230 GCF_013731165.1 Rhagoletis pomonella | reverse complement strand
CACAACACCCATATTGTGATCCATATTTAAATTTTCTTATTCCTTTAACTTTAGTTTTTAAAACAGTTGGCAACTCTCCCGCATGTTACATGGAAACAAAGTCTTTTCAAAAGCTATTTTATTAATTTAACCATGTTCAAAATACTATTTTCCAAACCTTAACACTGTTAAAGTTTCTTCCTCTGATACCCGCAAATGAGATAAATATTTTAATTAACAAATTTCCTTAATTCAAATGAAACTTATCTTTTGAAACAGAGGGCAACCTTCATGCATAGTTTATAAATACGTTTTCTTTAAAGTCATTTGGCTGGATATCAATACTTTAGTAATTTTTACGTTAAATTAAAGTTAGTAAACAGGCGGCAACCCTGTTCAAGTCATACAAAGCCAACCTCTTTCGTCTGACACCCATATCGTGATACATACCTATTTCACTTTTATAATTGCCTTAATTTAATTTGAACTTGATTTCTTATACATATGGCAGCCCTCCTAAATATTGTTTTCAAAACCATTGCGATCGATGTCCATGTTGTAATAATTGAATTAACTTATTGAATGACTTGAATCAAATTTGTTATCAGGTGTCAATACTTTTCGAGAAAATAAATCGTTATTGCCCTGTTACCCTGTATCAGTGCTGGCCTAAATTTTGTGGTCAATAAATTTAGTGAAGCTCATATTTAATAAGATCAGTTAAAAAACCATTCAAAAGTTTAGACGAAAATAAGTTTATGTGCAGTTTTCTGAAATCTTCGGACTGGCATATACGCGGTATTGCATTTTGCGTAGGAGATTTTACCTTAGGTTTTTTCAACAAATTATGACAACAATTTGATGCAGTTTTTTCTTAATGATAAATAAAATCTCTAGGTACATTTTTGGGGCACAATTTCAAAAATGCTAAATTCTGAGTTCTGTCACTTTAGAAGATCGTGTGCGATATATTGCACTTTTAAATACATCTGAAGTGTGCCACTTCTTCGATCATATTTGCGATTGTGTACGATGCCATCTACCCAGCCTTTACCATGCGGCGCCACAGTGCTGTGGCTGTATATAAATATGAACGGATTTAAATGAAAACTTCTTTCCTAGTGAACTTGAGAACGCTGAATTCGAAAATGCTGTTTTTTTTTTACTTTTTTCAAAGATTGGTTTACGAAAAACTTGAATAACTGAAAAATTTTTATATTCATCAGGGATGAATTTTACCGGAAAGGGATA
>NW_023487503.1:0-1230 GCF_013731165.1 Rhagoletis pomonella | reverse complement strand
GGAAAAGCTTGGGGGTTAGAAGAAGTAGGTCGCGGCGGAGCTAATTGCGGTGTGGAAAGATCGTTTGGCCTATCATTTCGTTGGGCGACCCGGAATCTAGAGAGGCTCGGGTCTACATCCATAAGAGTTGGTCGTGGTGGTGGTGGTCCGCTTAGTTGTCTAGGAAATGGTACACTGTTTCTTGCCAGAGGCATTCTATTAAGATTGCGTGCTTGCAAACTTAAGTCCAGAAATCTACTATCGGAAAATCTGTGTGCAAATAAGGAACGCGCCTGATTGGATTCTGGCTCCTGTGCGAGTGCTAAAGCTGACGCCATGTCTCATGGTCTTGACGAAAATAAAATATCGCAGAGTGGGCGATTCAGTCCCGATATGAATACCCGTAACGCGCCTTGGCGGTACTTCGCATTTAACCATTCCAAGACATCCTTGTTTTTATAGGATATCAACGTTTTGTTAGTTATTGCCGTTAACTTTTTCTCCACTTCGTCATAGAATTCAGTTATTGCCAGCTTTCCTTGACGAAAAGTTGACATCTCCTGTTCTAGTATGTAGACCGGTTTCTTGTCCGCGTACGTAAAGTCGAGTCTAGCTATAATAGCTTTGAAGTTAAGTACCGTGTTAAAGGACGACAGAATGGAATCCGCAGAACCCACTACTTTGTTCCTTATAATGGCCACGGCCTGAAAATGCTTGGAACTGCCCTACGCGGTTTCGAAAATTTTATAGGCAGTATGTGCTGCCTGACGCCATGACACGTATCGCGACTGGTCACCAGTGAATTCTGGCAAGGACTTCACTACATCCAGAGACTCATCACACCTGACTGTCGAGTCGATTGTCACCTCCCGATATTCTTCAACCTGAGATGGTCTCTCTATCTGTGTGATCCTAGCTGTCAATCCGTTCACTGTCGATTGAAACTCCTGTCTTGTCTGTCCGTTGCTGCCCGAACAGCGGCACTTATTAAAGTGCGAATGGTATTTTCGTCCATGTCGAGTCACTTTGTTTCAAAATTTACTTTTCTCTTATTAATTTAATCTTTCTATCTATTGTCTATCAAAGGCTATCGTACCTGAAGGAAAAGCTTGGGGGTTAGAAGAAGTAGGTCGCGGCGGAGCTAATTGCGGTGTGGAAAGATCGTTTGGCCTATCATTTCGTTGGGCGACCCGGAATCTAGAGAGGCTCGGGTCTACATCCATAAGAGTTGGTCGTGGTGGTGGTGGTCCG
>NW_023487502.1:0-1230 GCF_013731165.1 Rhagoletis pomonella | reverse complement strand
TTCATCTTCATCTTCATCTTCATCTTCATCTTCATCTTCATCTTCATATCCACCTTCGTTTGTATTTAGGTTTCTTTACTTTTATTCTAATCTTTGCCTTTATCCCTTTCTTCTTCTACATATTCAACTTTACCTTCTTCCTTGCATGAATCTTAATCTTCGTAAATCTGATTTCTAAACTGCTGCTTAGCAGATTTCTTTAATTCAGTATCAATATTAAAGCAATGTCATTGATGCCACATAAAGTGATATCATGTCATGTGGTGAAATTGGGTGAGGTGATTTGCGATGTGGTGGAATTGGGTGTGGGAGTTACGGCGCTGTGAATTCAGGTGTGGTGGGCTTAAGAGGTGCGTTGAGTTTGGGTGTGGTGAATTTAGCTGTGGTGAGTTGAGGTGTGGTGAATTTAGGTGTGGTGAATTTAGGTGTGGGGAGTTAAGATGTGGTGAGTTGAGGTGTGGTGAGTTAAGGTGTGGTGAGAAAGTTGAGGTGTGGTGAATTACGGTGTGGTGGATTTAGGTGTGGGGGGTTAACGTGTGGTGAGTTGAGGTGTGGTGAATTAAGGTGTGGTGAATTTAGGTGTGTGGAGTTAAGGTGTGGTGAGTTGAGGTGTGGTGAGTTGAGGTGTGGTTAGTTAAGGTGTGGTGAGAGAGTTGAAGTGTGGTGAATTACGGTGTGGGGGTTAAGGTGTGGTGTGTTTCATCTTCATCTTCATCTTCATCTTCATCTTCATCTTCATCTTCATCTTCATCTTCATCTTCATCTTCCTCGTCTTGGTCTTCATCTTTATCTTTTCCTTTATCCTGATCTAAATATGTCCATTCTTTTCTTCATTTACATATTCACCCCCACCATTGCTATTAGGTTAGGTATTTAAATTTTCCTTCCTCTTTGTCTTTATATCTAGGTTTCTTTACTTTTATTTTAATTTCTGTATTTATCACTTTCTTCTTCTCCATACTCAACTTTACCTTCTTCCTTGTTTGAGTCTAATCTATTCATGTACATACATACATACATTTTATTCCTGAACTGCAGCTTAGCACGTTTCTTGAATTCGCTATCAATATTAAAGCATACATTTAGGGGGCATTTCCGCCCCAACCATGTACATGTATGGCATTGGTATTGGTGTGACTTTTGAATTGATTTTTTCGCTCTATTTTAAACTGATTTGAAATTTTAAAAATTGCCTGCACATCAGCATCAAAATACCTTTCTAATGATATA
>NW_023487501.1:0-1230 GCF_013731165.1 Rhagoletis pomonella | reverse complement strand
CAAGCTGGATAAGGAAGCAAAGCGAATGCGCCTGGTGGTAAACGAGGCTGTTGACAGTTATAATTTCGGGAAAGTGGAGCATTTCATTTACTAGGGGACCAGCACTATCACCGATAAAAATATCAGCATGGAAAACCCACGCAGAATTACTCTTGCCAACAGGTTCTGCTTTGGACTGAGTAGGCAATTGGGGAGTAAAGTCCTTTCTCGACGTACAAAGACCGCACTCTATAAGTCACTCATCATGCCCGAACTGTTATATGCCGCAGAAGCTTAGACAATGACAACATTTTATCAGGCGGCTCTTGGAGTATTCGAGAGAAAGATCTTACGGAAGATATAAAGGCTTCTACACATGGGCGACGTAGACGATGGAACGATGAGTTGTATGAGCTTTACTACTAAATGTACATAGTGCAGCGAATGAATATAGAGCGGCTCCGTTGGCTTAGACATGTCGTTCAATAGGAACCGAAGTTTCAGGTGTAAAAGAATTCTACTCGCAAGCCGATGGTGGTAGCAGACGAATAGGAAGCACCCATGGCAATGGAGAGACCAAGTTGGCACAGAGAGAAATGACTGACGTTCTTTGTGGAGCTCGGGCAAAATGGCTTAGGCGGTTACAAAGCCAAAGTAGAAGAAGAATATGCAAATGATAAATGGCGGAGTTGGGGAACCATTTTCTTGGATGCGCGAGGAGGAACTAGAAAAATATTCCTTATCAGATGGATTATGGCAACGGTTCGATCAAAAAATTACATTACCTTAGCTATCGCTTCTACCGCTACCCAGGTGGAAACATTACCAATTCAGCTATTTAGCTGCCATTGAACATATAAATCATCGAAACTCCCACGTGCAATATTTCCAGAGCATCCGGTATGAAAAAAGTTTACCAAAAAATTAAATTCATTGTTTGGGATGAGTGCACCATGGCACATAAAAAATCGTTTGAGGCTTTTGATCCATTGTTGCGGGATTTGCGTGGAAACGTTCAACCATTCGGGATATTGCTCGCAGGAGATTTTACGAAAACGTTGTCTGTAGTTTCTTGATTAACACGAGAGATAAATGCTTGCCTGAAATAGTCAACATTGCGACAAGACGAACATACATACACTGCAGCTGAAGTATTCGTGCGACAATAACTGGACATTGGGAACGCAAAGCTGCCAGTCAATGCGAGATTAAGACGAATTTCATGGCCTGATAATTTTTGTAAATTAGAAA
>NW_023487500.1:0-1230 GCF_013731165.1 Rhagoletis pomonella | reverse complement strand
ATGTTTCTTAACCGATTCGAATGATTGTTGCTTTGTTGGAAAGGTGTTTCGGAGGAGGAGTTCACAAACTTTTAACTTTTCCGATAGGTGGCGCAGGGGTCGAGCTATACTAAAAAATCGCATTTATAGTCCGATGTGCTTCAAACTCAGAATATACATTCGCTACATAAGGATAAATACACCTGCCAGAAATGAGCCCGGTAGCTTTGGAGCCAGCTATGTTATGTCAAATTCAGTTCCATGCAATATGTTCTCATATATCTATATATTAATACGTTAACATAAATTTTGTCTCCGTTCGTTTGGCAATTCTACCGAACCGATTTCAAAACCAAGAACACCGTTGCAAAGGCAGATGAGAAAGATGAGCAGAGTTTTTATGGTTTCACAATTGGTTGAAAATCACGGCCAAAACCGTCGTTTAAACATTTTCGAATTGTGTATAGATGTTGGTGCAACATGTTCAATTTGACATGTTTCGCCTGTTGTTTCACTACACATTTGAAATTAAGCTTTGAAATAAAGATAAATATGAAGATGAAGAAATAAATGATAACGATCAAGTCAAAAAAAAAAGAAGGCAAAAATGAAGATAAAGACGAAAATGGAGACAATGACAGATACATAAGAATTAGGGTAACTGAAAGGGTAAGAACATTTCTTGAATTTATGAAGTGAAACTGCTTTAGCGGCAGTTGGTTGGTTGGGAGTAAATTGTCAAATTCAAGGGGAATAATGCACATGGAAGTAGTTCTCAGTGGTTTAGCGGTTTGAGAATAAAAACAAAAACAAAGATGCCTAGAGGTACAGGCAAAAACAAAGATCAAAGTAAATTTAAACACGTTAAGGTAAAGGTGAAGAGGAATATGCAAAAATAAAGATAAATATGAAGAAAATGATGAGGATGAAGATCGATATTGTTATCGATAAAATAATCGATACTGCTATCGATAAAATAATCGATATTGTTATCGATACTGTTAGTGTTTAAATAACCACTATTGTAATCGATATAATAACACAGGTCCACAACGTTTTGTTCTAGGAAAGTGTAGGGTCATTTTCGAAGTAATTTTTTGCGTAGAATCCGAATCCGGGGTTTAAATTGCTCTATCACGTCAGGACTTTGAGATATCCTAACCTAAAAGTGCAAAAAACGCTGTTTTTGCCCATTTTTGAGGTTATGTAGCTACGCAGATTTTGCTCTTCATAAAAAAGTAAACGTGTTAT
>NW_023487499.1:0-1230 GCF_013731165.1 Rhagoletis pomonella | reverse complement strand
GTTTTGGATAACGTCTGTGGAGTAGCTACATACATAATCGAGTTATATATAAATAAGTGCAAGCTCCATAGGTTATCCAAAAATTGTCGGATTTCAAATCGGTGAAGTGGGTGACAAAATACATACATATAAGCGTTTAAAAATTTTCTTGAGAAATTTCTCAACGCGCCTCTATATCCTACGAGACATCTGCCGGTCATATGACCGGTCATCTAAATGGGAGATCTGCAGTCTTTTGGCATCATATTTTACATCAGAATTGAAGGGATTTCTGAAAAATATGGCCAGTTCTTTTGTGTAACTATGATTTTGCATCCCTTGTCAACATATGGCCTCGGTTGATGTTAACTTAAGGTCGTTGTTTTACTGCCTTAAAACTGAAGGGAAATTTTGACAGCGTTTTTTATGTGTATTGGTTTCTATTTGAGTGTATTGAGAATCGGTCAGTCTGAAAAGGCCTTGTAGAGAAGGCAATAGGTTTGTTCGTCGAAAATCCAGCGAGAATTATCACTCAAAATATCATGCATGAACATATCGCCGCTCCCAACGAAGAGTAGCACATCTCAAATTACCGTGGAAGACTAGCACGTTTCACTATTCGCGTCGAAGACTAGCACATTTCATTATTCACGTCAAAAAGTAGCACATTTCAGATTTTCGCGTAGAAGACTAGCACATTTCAGATTTTCGCGTGGAAGACTAGCACATTTCAGATTTTCGCGTGGAAGACTAGCACATTTCACTATTCGCGTGGAAGAGTAGCACATTTCAGAATTTTTGCGTGGAAGAGTAGCACATTTCACTATTTGCGTGGAAGACTAGCACATTTCAGATTTTTGCGTGGAAGAGTAGCACATTTCAGATTCTCGCGTAGAAGAGTAGCGAATTCATATAAAGTGGTACTAGCAGCCGTACAAAAATCAAACATACATGTACATATGTTATAATTATTTCTCCTCGACTATTCAATTCAATTCAATTCAATCTTTATTTAGTCTATGACTGATAAAAAATCTTACAGACTAGATTACAAAAAAACCTAAGAATTATATAATAACATACAACAACAGCAGAAACATGTTACATAGTACACTTACTCATATAGGAGCAAATTTAATCAAAATAACTAATTAAATATATAAATAAGTTTAGGAGTAAATAGATTAGAATCATAGATTTGAATAAGGACCTAGAAGTCGAGAACTCAATATTCAACCTTCCTGAGATACA
>NW_023487498.1:0-1231 GCF_013731165.1 Rhagoletis pomonella | reverse complement strand
GACATTCTATCGAGGACCGCCCGCTATTCACTGCCATCCAGGGCCGCCGCTATAATCATCGTCAACGTTAGGGCCCATACCGCCGTTCTAATCACCGGGGGCCGCTACTATTACTGCCGCCCTAAGGCTCACAATTCTATCGAGGACCGCCCGCTATTCACTGCCATCCAGGGCCGCCGCTATAATCATCGTCACCGTTAGGACCCGTACCGCCGCTCTAATCACCGGGGGCCGCTACTATTACTGCCGCCCCAAGGCGACAATTCTATCGAGGACCGCCCGCTATTCACCGTCATCCAGGGCCGCCGCCATAACCATCGTCACCGCTAGGGCCCGTACCGCTGCTCTCATCACGGGGCCGCTATTACCACTGCCGCCACAAGGCCGAAGCCACAACCGTGGGCCGCCCGCCATCATCACCGAGGACCGCGAACGCTAACTATCGCCAACCAGGGCCGCTGTCACCATCAGGGCCCGCTGCTACTGTCTTCATTACTGGGGCCGCCGCCATTATCGTCGCCCCAGGCCGACCACTACCGCCCGTCGCGAGTACGGTAATCGCCACTACCATCATCGCCCAGCACCGTTGTCACCGTCGTAATTAGAAGGGGCCGCACTTACCCTTCGCTGCATACAACACCACTGCGGGAGGTCGCTGCCGCCCTCATCATTATATGGGCCACTGCCAACGTCACAGCCATCGCCGTCGCCGTCACAACCATCGCGACTGCTCTCATGGCCACGCTCTTCGCTACGACTGACACTTACCACTGCTAATCTCGCTGTCACTAGTAACACTCCCGTCACCGTACAATTACCCGCCGGATAATCTCCGACACCGACTGCCGACTCTCGCTCTTTACTTTCCGCTCTCCCCTGTACGACAAGTTGCCGGCCTTCTAGATAGCCGCGTGTGTGTGTGGGTGTGTTCGACTTAATACACAACTCACTGTTTTTTATTTGGTGGGGGTTAGTGGGACCTTCGCTGAACTCTGGAGCGGCTGAGCATACCTCAGCCTTCGACAAAACCCACCTCATAAATGGCCCGAGCAGCTCTGCAGGCGCATGTGCAAAACCCTCAACAAGCACCAACACTGCAGAAGCGGGTTCATCGAACACACCACAACAAGTAAAAGACACACGGATGAGCGAAAATAATACCACCACACTAAACCCTGACTCTCTTGGCTGGATATATCTATTGAAGAAAGAGAGATTGGTGGAAGAATGC
>NW_023487497.1:0-1231 GCF_013731165.1 Rhagoletis pomonella | reverse complement strand
AGCTGTTGAAGCGACGCCAACGCCAACGCAACGCCAAAGTTCTATGTGGACGGGCCTTAATTAGCGTAAAAATTATTAAATAAAAAAATATCCAAAAAATTAACATGTACAGCCGGTGGATGAAAGCTATTAACTTCATTCGCCTATTATTTTTTATTTGTTTGCAGTATTTTATTATACATTTTAGAATAAAATCTTCGGCCCCTCGGCAGCACTGAAGGTTACTAGGTCCTTTGCGCATCAAATTTGCCACGTAAATTTACGAGGGGCTCGTAAATGGAGCTCCATACAAATTTTTACAGTTCTTTTACGAGGCTCGTAAATTTACGAGCTTACGAGGTTTCCGAGAGTTCAAGGGAAGACCCCTAATATTTATATGTGAACATACTTTTAGCGGCGTTCATTGTTATTAATTTTTATCATCTCGAAAAAGCAAACAATCTGGTCATAACGATGTCGCTAAACAAAAAACCGATTAAATCAATATCGTGAAATGTATAAGTCTAGGTTCACACAGATAAACTTTTGTCGCGGCAACTCGTTACTTGTGGGAGAGGGAGTGACGAGGAAGGGGGAAGGGCACCGAGTTGCTCGTACTCGGGCAACACGCTTTGTACTGTTCACAGCTGACAACAACAATTGTGTACAAAAAAATTGCTCTAAGTGAACGCGAAGGGCAACACCAAATGAGAAATTGGCGAAAATGAGCAACTACAGTTTCTCTGTGTGAACCCAGTCTTAAGGGCAGCAGTCTACCGGATATCCGAATCAACCTCTTATTTTTTACATGGGCTGCATTTCTTTATTCATTCTGAACGTTTGGAATAAACTTTTTTGTTTACTTATTCTTTAGAACGTTCCTGATGATATGTTAACGTATATTTCAAACACATTCTGTTTATTCCGGCTGTGAAAAGGGATTATCCGGAATGTATAAGAAACGCAGCCATGATATCTAATAACCGGTTATCCGGTAAAGTCTCTATCCGGCACATTCCTACTAAGATGTAGTTAAAAATAAATCCACCAAAAAACAGTGGAAACCGTGGTCCGGACACTTTTAATGGGAATTTTGCACGTTCTATTCCCAAATGTGCTGAACATCCTTTTCGAATCAAATTGATTTTGATTTTATGTTCGAACAATTTGATGATTATGGTTGCCGCTTTCTTTTTTTTTGTGCGTTTCGCAACGAATTGTATGTACTATTGCCTCTCAGAATCAGAGTTTT
>NW_023487496.1:0-1231 GCF_013731165.1 Rhagoletis pomonella | reverse complement strand
TGAATTGCAGCAGCCGTAGGTGTAAAGCCCCTGAAATGCAGTTTTTTTCCCCCCCGCGACGACGCTTTGGCCAGAAAGTGGGTAGAGTTCTGCCGGCAGGAGAAGCCATACAATTTAGACAAAAGCGTAATATGCATGAAGCACTTTACGGACCACTTTTAAACACGACATGTTAAGTTGAAAACGTTGAAATACCACAAATTACAAATTAAAATCGGAGGTAAGCAAGCATCGACCACTTTCTGCAGGAAAACATGCGCTGCGACAAGATATTATCACTCTTTCGGCACCTGCAATACAAACACAAAAATTCTAAATAGTTAAATAATAAGACCTATTCTTTTGAACACATTTCAAGAGTGGTTGTATATTTTTTGTTAACGTTGTGCTTAATTTGCTATATTCAAAGATGGCTTGAGAAATTGGTGAAACGAGAAGAAAACACGATTTCTCACTGCAAATTCTCAACTGTCAACTCATTGTTCTTCGGCATATTCTTTGTTTACCCGTTGCCACAAATGTCATTCTGCGGGAATGCGCAATCTTGTATTCTATCGTTCTTGGATACAACCTACCAGGACGCGGTTGAAAGTATTCTTTTATCTGTATACTGGCAGACACGGCGAACTTCCTCCCGCCCAAAATAAATTTTTTGTACACGGTCAAATATTTGGGTTTAATTTTTAAACTGCGCTGGGACTACTGCCTTTTTTAATTTTTTATAGTCTACTTTTTAAACCAGTCAATAGTTTTAAGCAGTTTTTAATATATTGTGGTTTAAATTTTAGTCCAAAAAGTTCGTGGTTTAAAAATCAAACCTAAATTTTTTAATTCTAGTTTCTAGGTTTCATATATAGAAAATTTGGTTTAAAATATAAACCGAAATAGAAAATTTTTGCACACAGCGAAATGTGGTGTTGATTCAAACTCAACATATGAAAGCACATTTACATGCGTGGCTGTAGCTGAGTGTGCAAAGCTGCTTGATACAATTGGTTGCTACTAAGGCTGTCCGGGTTCAATCCCCATGACGGAGCATGAAATTTTATTTTAATTTTTTATTCTTAATTATGAAAATGTTTGGGTTCAAAATTTAAACCGAACTGTTTAAATTCTAAACCCAACATATGTGCCCTCTTTTTTTTAATTTAGGTTTGTATTTGAAACCGAATTTATGTAGTTTTGTCATATATATAGTCCAAAAGTTTAAAATTAAAACCGAAATTTTTAA
>NW_023487495.1:0-1231 GCF_013731165.1 Rhagoletis pomonella | reverse complement strand
GTAGTGTTAATACTATTTACTATTGTACTTTGTTCATTTTTGTACTTTGTTATTTTTGAAATTATTGAATTAAGTTCTTTTTCAATTTATGTAAATCAAAAAGAAAATTTTTGATTACTTCAGAATTTTTTCTTCTTTGAAACTTAAAATACGTTAAATTAAAATTAAGATTATATAAAAATAAGATTCTTTTAAATACAATTCTACAATTAAATACGCTACAATATGTAACAATATTACCTTTACGGTGTACTGAAGGGTGGTGGCTGATAGGCGTCCGTGCTCGCTCGATGGTGATCAAAAAGGAATGACCGCGCTATTTGTTGACGGATTTAGCCGAACCCTCAAAACAGCGAATTGTATTGAGGGGAAATTCGGCTAATTAGTTATATAATTTGGCGGGAAAACAGTCATGCAGCGGTGTGTATGTGCGTAATGCATATGCGCGAACAAATATGTGTGTGGGTGCACTTACACATTAGGGTGGTTCACCCTTTTAAGCTTGGTTTAGCCTCGTAGTCTAAACACGTTAATTTATCACAGTGAGGGGCGCCTGTCACACGTTCAATATATATTGTGATATTTGAATCGTGATCCATGTTGATGGATTTCAAAATAGTGATGGATCGCGCGGGAATGCTACATGTTCAATATTTATCGCGTCGGTATTTACATGTTTTTGTGTTGAGAGGTTTAAATCCAATAGGTGAAGCCTGGAAATCATATCTTAATGTTGTTTTATTGAAAATCATCTATACGTTTTATTATATGTATGGTGATAACCAGGGAACGGATTCTAGGACCTAAAAACCTATAAAAAAGGCAAAATAAAGTAACGAAATAGGCTGGAAAAGGCAAAACAGCAACTAAAGTACAGTAGCGCCATCAGCAGGGACCGCAGCAGTAGCGCTAACATCAACAACAATCTTAGTTTTACTGGTGAGCTGTATTGTATAACTTTAGCGCTAGTTTTGTTGAAAATAATTAAATACAGAGTTTAATTGTTATTTATTAAATATTACATTATTTTTTTTTATATAATTGTAAACTTCCCTTTTCTGAGGTCTTTTGATATTTGCTCAAATTCAAATAATCAAAATGTTTCGTTCACCACAACATGATACACATACATCTACACGAGATAATTTAAATGAAACTCTTATTGATTTACAAAATAGTACTATTGTAGTGTTAATACTATTTACTATTGTACTTTGTTCATTTTTGTACT
>NW_023487494.1:0-1231 GCF_013731165.1 Rhagoletis pomonella | reverse complement strand
AAGAGAATGCAACCCTGCGCCAGCTGAAGTGGGCAATGCTAGACGAGCGCAGCTATATGTTTTCCTTACGAAGTATCTGAATGAGTGCGACAGTGATGCAAGGATCACACGTACAGGGGGAAAGTGGTGACAATCTGCACACCGCCCATACAAATGTCACCAGTTTTGTCACCAGCTTTGAAGTGACTGAAACCCGCGGTTTCACCAGATTTTTCACCACTTTTGGCTGGCAGGGCTGACTGCTATTGGAACAGACTAAGGCTTTCTGCACATTGGTCGTCCAATCACGGTTGCTTCATCGTTACAATCATGATGCAACGATTACATGACGACTACACTTACGCACACTCGGTCGTGATATTTCAATTCACTTCGCGTCTAAAAATTCACTTGGAGCAGGTATTGTCTGTTTTTCTTGTTGATATTTTCGCGAAATATTTACAAAAACCTGCAATTTTTTAAATATAGACTGTGCTGCAACAACTCTAGGTATCATTTTTCAGTAATATCTCTTCTTTTCTTTTCCTGAAATGTGTTTTGTGCATGCACACAGAGAGTTTTTACAATTTCGTCACATTTTATAGTTAAAACGCACACATTTATGGAATTTTAATACAATTATCCACTTTTTAATAATTTCCACAGATTTTATTCAAAAAAATACTAATTTTTATGCAATTTTAATGCAAATATCAACTTTTCCACTAATTTTTCCCCATCAAATGTAAACAAACAATGCGTGTACAACGATTAGTAAACGACAGCGCCGTACTTAACCGTTTCCAAATCTTCTACGATTTGCCGATAACTAGCCGATAACAAGTGTAAATTTTCAGGGGTAGACGATAACGCACGACGAGTGTGCAGATAGCCTAATTATGTACGCACAAAAGTCGATGCATCGAAAAAAGTCCTTCGATATATCGATGTATATCGGAAAGTCGAAAACATCGGTTATATTCGATACATCGAATAGCAAACATCGATGTTTTTTTTTTGCATCGCTGGAAAGATGGCAAGCTTGAGCAGGTATGGACGTATTGTGGCGAATACTGCGGCAACACAAAGCGAACAACGAGAAATAGGCAGAATGTTCGAGGAATGACGTAGAATGTTCCACAAAGAGAAACGTCAAGTTGGATGAACACTGCGAACAGCGAAAGAAAGAGAATGAGCGATAAACGTCAGAACGTTCTAGAGTTGCCATAAGTGTGAGCGCAGGTATATAAGA
>NW_023487493.1:0-1231 GCF_013731165.1 Rhagoletis pomonella | reverse complement strand
TTCCTCGATCAAATGATGCGCCTAAAAACCGCTACCGCTTTGGATTCGCGCCATGCCGCGCAAGTAGAAAGTGTTTATTATCTGGTCAAACCCCCAGACACCATAAAACAAGATGCTGTGGTACGTCCGGTAATACATGAGTACATACGTCATCTGATTTTCGAAGAGTTATGCAAACAAAATGTAGATCGTTGTATAAAAATGATGAGACGTATCAATTGGGAGGATCCAACAGTGAGCAGCTATGCCATAAAGTGTCTGTCCAAGGCATATTTGCTACGTTTTCCGCTCATACGCTGTCTTGCTGATTTGGTGTCAGGTTTGAGCTCATACCAAGAGCGGGCTGTAACCATGGTTATTGATAATGTTTTCGAGGATATACGCGCTGGTTTGGAAATACACTCGCCAAAATTAGCACAACGCCGCATAGCAATGGCCAAGTATCTCGGTGAACTGTACAACTACAAGTTAGTAGAGTCGACGAATATTTTGAATACACTTTACTCGATAATCTCACTGGGCGTGTCAACGGAAGACGGTGTATACTCAGAATTAGATCCGCCAGACAGTTTGTTTCGTTTGAAATTGAATTGTGTTTTGTTGGATACGTGTGGACAGTATTTTACTAGTTCAATGAGTCGCAAAAAGTATAAATGTCGTTCGTAAATTATGAAAACTGTTTTGTAATACTTTAAATTTGCAGACTTGACTACTTCCTGGTGTTTTTTCAACACTATTATTGGTATAAAAAGTCACATCCGGTGTTTAGTAAAGTGGAAAATACTTCGGATCTTTTCCCTATACTGGTGGATCATATGTATCGCGATTGCTTGGCTAATGTACGACCGAAATTGAAGGTATTTTTTGTTAATTGTATTTCTGGAACTAAAATTGGGTATTGAATAAGAATTTCATTCACAGCTCTATAAAAGTCTCGAACAAGCCAAGGAAGCGATTGAGAAACTAAAGGAAGAATTATATCCGCAATTAAAAGAAGGCATGCAATTGCAAACTGAAGGTGAGAGCAGTCTCGAACCTATACGCGAAGACAGTGAATTTGATGATATGGTGAGTAGCAGCCCCGTTTTATAATAGAGTACATAAAATAAATACTAATAACCTTTGATTTAAATATGCCCCTACAGCTCAGTGACGATTCATCTTCTGAACGTGAACCACGCGCCCGTGCACCCGACGTTGGTGGAGATGACGATCCCAATACCGAGGATGC
>NW_023487492.1:0-1231 GCF_013731165.1 Rhagoletis pomonella | reverse complement strand
GGAAATTGGGATACCATTCTAAAATCAGTTAATTCCAAAATACTTTTCTTCTCTTTAAATTCTGTTACATGATAAGGATTTGATCTGGATTGAAAGGATGAATCAGTCCTAAGAATGCCAACCTGCTTTGAAAAACCAACTCAACGATTCGAGCCCTGTTTTTTTATATGCACCTTCCTGGCAGCATTTGGGACATCCATTTTTTCCGTTGTGCCCAATAACGCCAGTTACAAATGCCCTAGCTGGAAAGTCACACGTAAACAAGCGTACGTTAAATTTTAAGCGGTTTGGATTAAGGCCTACTTGAACTCCATTAATTCTTAATAACTTAACTTCGTTGCAGAAGTCAGACATGAAGCTATCAATATTTCCCGGCTTTTTGAAACCAGAAAAGCAAGCAATCATAAACGGTCTGACATGAGGGCACCTACAATAGCCCCAAGGATAGGCCAAAGAACGCGGTTTGAACTTTTGAATAATTTTAAACCCTCGACTCCAACGTCAATTAAAACCTCTTCCTTATTTTGTAAACTAGAGATACTAGATGATTTAAAATAGTTCTCAGTTCCTAGGTATATAAAATCTCCATCTGGAATCCTGCCAACATTAATTTTCTCTCTGCTTGTATTTAACAGACTTTTGGCAGACATTGGCAAATTCGGTACCCCAATTTTGCGTAAAGTTCGCAACAAATCGTCTAAAGAATTATGTGAGCTATTGCTCCTAATAGCCCACCACCTAATCTCTTCACTACATTCTACACTTCCTAATAGATTCAGATTCAGATGAATCTTCAGTATTCTCATCGAATTGTAGTTCAGATGAGTTTGTTGTACTTTCAGTAGATTCTGTACTAAGAAAATAGGGTGCTGGCTGTTCATTTGGATGCACAACACCACTACTTGCTACATTCACATTTTCTGCACTTTTCATTTGCCTTAGAGCTCGCAATTTTTTTACATTGGATTCGTAAATCCGTTTTCTTTGATCATTGCATTATTAAATGCCAATCACTTGATCGATCCCACAGTATACAGTAAACCGGCCATTGACAATATGCTTATTTGAAAATTAATACATGAAATATTGTGAATGTATAGGATTTATTTGTCATTAACCCATAGGTAGCGACTGATGCAAAAGTACCCACAAATGTTTGTTTATATATTTGACATGTAAATTTTAACAGCAAAATTCGTAAAAAAATACTAATAAAACAAAAATATTTTTG
>NW_023487491.1:0-1231 GCF_013731165.1 Rhagoletis pomonella | reverse complement strand
TCGTCACTTTAGATATAGATTTCTAGTGAAAAAAGTGAAAATAATTGTTTTTTAAAAGTACTATTTTTCGCCGATTTTGGACTGGTGGGGATCTACTTACTATCGGACTAGTTCGTTTTTGGCGATAAAGATCTAGTACGGAACTAGAAATTTGATTCACTAGTTCGCAGGGATGAAATATTTTTATTCGTTGCTAAATGTAGTACTTCTTTACGGGTACTTAAGGTAAAGGCGAGGGGTACCCTCTGGATCTAAACCTCGATGATCAGACGCATTATCAGCTATACATACATCTGTGGTATGGTGGAGCAGATTCTCAATCCATGGCATGGGAAAACTGTTTACCAAACGTCAAAGCACAGTGGCTTTCTCTACAATACCTGACGCTGCTGCTCGATGCTTCTGCTTCACCTACCATCACTTTGCATCTCCATACGTGTTAAGGTCTTAATAAGCCAACTGCAGGCTTAAGAGAAATTGATGTTAGTATGATACCGAGTGGGGCATGGCGAAGATTTCGGGTGACAGAGAGTTATACGCAAATGTTTTTTTCAATGCCTCAGAATAGAACACCATCTATACCTTTACTACAAAGTTGGGTACCCTGAGACTGTCGAATATTTATTGATGGCTTCAAAACTGATACGGGGTCAGGTCCTGGTGTCTATATCGAAGATATTTATACTAGTGTTCGCCCAGCGGTTGAAATTCAACCGATAAAATTAAGGATAGTTTATGTAAGTTGAATGAGCTAAAATAACATTAGTTGGAATGGGTTAAGTGGAGGGGAGTTTAGCTTAGTACTTGGCATAACATAAAATAACCATAACATAAGAATAAATAACATAACATATGAAGCATAACACACCACAATATAACATTGCACACTCTTCAGTTGTATTTCCTTTTTATCCCTTTTTCACCTCTATCTAAATCTTATTTATTTTGGTTCATTTTATGCCAAATGATGTTGCCTTTGATGCCACATCAAGTGATATCATGTCATGTGGTGAAATTGGGTGTGGTGAGCTGCGGTGTGGTGGAATTGGGTGTAGGAGTTACGGTGTAGTGAATTTAGGTGTGGTGGATTCAGGTGTGGTGAGTTAAGTTGTGGTGAGAAAGTTGAGGTGTGGTGAATTAAGGTGTGGTGAATTTTGGTGTGGTGAGTTGAGGTGAGTTAAGGTGTGGTGAGAAAGTTGAGGTGTGGTGAATTAAGGGTGGTGGATTTAGG
>NW_023487490.1:0-1232 GCF_013731165.1 Rhagoletis pomonella | reverse complement strand
CAAATTCTTAAATTCCTGCAAAATGCCGCGTCCTGACATATTTACGCTCATACATATGTACGTTTACAGTAGGCTACTCCTAACTTGAAAATCTTGTAGCAATATTCTGCTGGTTACCGGAAATTTTGTAACCAGCAAATTTTGTTACCAAACATTGTTACCACTTCTTGTAACCGCAATTATAGGTACCGTGGTAACGTTTTAATTTATTCCGCATTCCAGGTATGAAGTTTTGTAGAAATTTTGTTGTTGCATATTCCATGGGGCAATATTTTGTTACCTGCTTATGAGATGGTAACAAATTTGACTGGTTACAAAAGTGCGCAGAATGCGAAAAGGGTTTAAAAAAAGAGAGGAACTTTATTTTTGGGTAAAAAAAAATACCAACGCAGTATAGGCTTGTTAATGTACGATTTTTTGTGTTTGTCGCTTTTGATGATAGTAAACAAAATTTGTGTTACCAACGCAGAATAGGTCTGTATGTATACACTCGCTTATACATGCTTCATAGCTTCGCAATTATCAATAATGCAAAATAATTAAATTTTTTGAATTCTTTTACATGTTGCTCGTAGTATTTAGAGTCAACTGTAAACAATTCGTAAGCGATCGGTTTACAAAAATTTTAAAATTGATGACCGAAGCTGGTGAAGGCAACCATGTTGCCAAATTGCATTTGTTGTAAAACCACTTATGTATGTGATTTCAGAAGTTTTGAGTTTACAACAAAATATCATGGGTCATTTGTCCAAAAAATGTATGTTTATTTTGTTTTTTGTTAAATTAAAATCTTAAGCAACTAATTTATAATATACAAGTTTGAAGAAGTGCTGCGATTTAGAAGTTTAGAGAAAAAATGTCTTAACACGAGATAGGTTATTTTTGCAGATATTACTGCGGACTTGCCACTTTTCATTTGGCTGGCTGTGGTTTCTTTAATTTTACATTTTAGAATTTTTGTGGCCCTCGCGAAGTTGCGCTTGTGGGCGATGCGCTTGCGGGGAGATGTGTGGTAATTGAATTTATGAATGAATGAGTTTGACCTTGAAGAATATGCGCATGCGTTTATGAATGAAATTGTTATTGTTGTGTTTTAGTCGCATATGCGCTTTTACATACATATGTATGTACGTACGCGTATTTGCATGAATGTGATATGTTTGGAGTATATTAAATAAATTTATTGATTATAAATGTACATTTGGTTGATATAAAAAGGGTAATTTCATCCA
>NW_023487489.1:0-1232 GCF_013731165.1 Rhagoletis pomonella | reverse complement strand
CTGCTTGCTGGATGCCTCCAACTCAACAAGATAACTAATGCACGTGGTCGTATATTAGATTTATGCTTCAGCGATTCAGATCTCTCAATTAACAAGACTTGTTCCATCGTTCAGGAGGACGCATACCATCCTGCTTTAGTGGTGGTACACAAGTTCGAGGCGAATCTGAAGTGGGAAAACGTTCCTACTTATGCTTTCAGAAAGGCCGACTATGTAGCGCTGAATAACTTTTTTCTAAGAATAAACTGGATAGATTTATACAAACTTAATAATATTGACGAAACCTGGTTCTATGATGTGGTAAGCCAAGGCATCACTCAGTTTGTTCCTTTATATTGCAGGAAAAACACTGAATATCCGTGTTGGTTTTCAAAAGAATTGATAAATAAAACAAAACAAAAGAAAATCGCTCACCAAACCTACAAAAAAGCAAAAACCCAAACGAACTATGCCGTATTTAGTACACTGAGATCCGAATGTAAAAAATTGAGCTCATCATGCTACGAGAGTTACTTGACCAAAGTAGAATTTCATCTGGAAAGTAATCCTAATGGTTTTTGGAGCTTTGTGAAAAACAAACGACGCAACGATTCTGATATTCCGTCAACAATGATTTGGGACGAACACACCGCGAGTAATGGCGCCAATGTAAGTAATTTGTTTGCGTCATTCTTCAAAAGCATATACAGCGAACCTGCTGCACCCGCAGTGTACAATATGGAAAGTACATCTTACGATGTTAACATCTCAGAATTTGAAGTGCGATTTGACGACGTATACCGCCAATTGACACTTTTGAATATCAACAAAGGCGCTGGGCCTGATCGTATACCTAACATTTTCCTTAGAAACTGCGCTGTTGGTCTATGTGAACCAATCACACACATCTTCAGCAAATCGGTTGAAACAGGTCACTTTCCCACAATGTGGAAGTTGTCATATATAAACCCCATACATAAATCGGGCGAAAGGGCACACGTAAACAACTATAGGCCAATATGCATCCAATCGTCACTTGCTAAACTGCTGGAGAAGATCGTTCTACCACAAATAACCTTTCCATTTAAACACATTATAACTTCGAGGCAGCATGGATTCTTCGGTGGGAGATCTACGTCCACGAATCTCTACCCCTACATCAACTACATTCTCAATGCACTTAACCACGGCCAAGACGTACACTCAACGAAACTCAAATCCGAGTTCTTATTATATGCGGATGATATGAAGCT
>NW_023487488.1:0-1232 GCF_013731165.1 Rhagoletis pomonella | reverse complement strand
CTCACATTTCAAGAAGGTATACATACATATGTACGTATGTGTGTATGCCCAGCAAAAAATTGGTAATCGCTTTTAGTGGTAACGTGTTCTAGAAGGCATAGCATTATAATGCCTTCGAAGTTTTTCGCTTCTTTTAGGCATTGCCAGTAATGCAAAGTAGAATGTCCTACAATATTTTATTTATCTCGCTTCTTCGTTTCATTTCGGGGAATGCAAAGTAGAATGTCCTATAATATTTATTTTTTAATTCGTTTCTTTGCTTAATTTCCGGGAATGCAAAGTAGAATGTCCTACAATATTTTATTTGTTTCGCTTCTTTGCGTCATTTCAGGTAATGCAAAGTAGAATGTCCTACAATATTTTATTCGATTCGCTTCTTTCCTTCATTTCGGGGAATGCAAAGTAGAATGTGGTACAATATTTTATTTGTTTCGCTTCTTTGCTTCATTTCGGGGAATGCAAAGTAGAATGCTGCATCGTAGTCAGCTGAAAAATGGAATGAATATCCAAAAATTCTTTTTCTACCGTAACTTTCTGTGGAAATTTGTCTCGCATAAAAATCATGTTTTGCTTTGTTCAATTTGCAGCGAAGTTGAAGTCAGTCAATGAAGTGAAGTACAAGAGTGAGGAAGTACAATTTTAAGCTTAGTTAAATATGCATGTATGTACATACCGATTTTAAAGAAAATCTAAATACCTAAATACATACATAAGTACGCTGATTTATAAAAATTTTAATTAATTTTAACCTTTTTCTGATTTCAATTTAATATAAATAAGTATGTACTTATCTAGGCATTCTACATTAGTTTCTCTTTAAGGCATTCTTTGTTCGCTTCTCTGGATTCTGTTTATCCATGCGTTCTCCCTTCGTTTGAAGGTAATGCTGCGGGTAAGGGCTTACCTCCAATGACATGCCCATGTTAAAATAAGGCCTTCTTGAAGCGAAACGGTAAGCGATTCCCATCGCCTAGCTCGTTTCCGCTTTTGTTTCTGTGGTAATCGTGTTTTTTGCTGGGTGTATGCTTGCCATTCTGAGCGCAAAATTTACGATTTGCTAGTGGACCCCCCCCAAACCAATAGATAGCAGAACCCAGTTGCGAAGTAGCGCAATAGCGTAAATTAAATATTAATTTCACACAAATCATAATAAATTGCACCGCAACGCTTGGTGGACAGAGTAAACATGAACATGAACACACAATCACATAAAACATAGAGAGAGACACACG
>NW_023487487.1:0-1232 GCF_013731165.1 Rhagoletis pomonella | reverse complement strand
TTCTATATTTTTGCGATGTTGCTTTGACCAGGGTTTGAACCCAGGTGCTGAGGAGTGGAAGCGCGCACTGCTTACCACTACACCACAGCGGCTCAGTTCCTTCATAGCAGAACGTAATTTCGCATTTCCGACAACCAAATGTCTACAAGAAGAAAAAAAAAATAAAAATCAACGTGATTCTTTTGCAACTTAAAGTTTGCACATTATTGCCCTTGAATTTAATGGGCTATCAAACTGCATACTCAAAAAAATTCTAAAAAATCTGAATAAAAACATGAAAATCTAGCTGAAACCTTGCAGATTTTTTATAATTTTTGCTCAAAGTTTGAAATGTGGATTTATATTGTGTTAGTTATACAATAATGAACATTAAATAAACAAAAGAAAAACAGCCAAAATCTATCAAAATTTTGATGACTTAATTTGCTGATCACAAGTGTATGTATAAAATGATTTTTATATTAATGATCCCAAACCAGTTTACAATAGTGGTTTTCACCAAATTGTTGTCAACAGTCGTTGCTTGAGCTCATCTGCTGTTTTGCCAGAGTGCCAGGCCACTTGCTCACTTTGGTGAATACCACTAATGAATTTTAAATGTGCTCTGTCGAAATCACATTTTAATATACCTTACGTATCTCTGTATACAATAAAAGTTTAATAAGAACAATTCTGTGTGCATACATGGAAAAGACGTTTTTGGGTAGGAAAAGACGTTTTTTCAGACCAAGAGGGATGTTTTCTCATGCCGAAAACCTGGCAACACTGGTTGTTGATGCCGACGTGGATGTTAATTCGTTGAATGTTGTGCCTGATGCTGTTTCAGAGCCTGCGGTTTCTTCTGGCTCGAATGGTTGGAAAACTGTGCCTCATAAGACGAAAACTCCGAAACGTAAACAGGTTGTGGTTGGTCGAAATAAAAACGCTGACCTCGACATTTCGTAAAAATGAAATGGGTACATGTATCCGCTTTTAAGCCGTCCGTTTCTACTGATAAAATCATCGAGTATGTATCTAAACAGTCCGGTATCGACATTAAACATTGTGCATGCCACAAGCTTATTAAGAAAGACGAACCTTTAGACAAGCTTCGAAGCATAAATTGCAAATTTCGAGTTTCGTATGTATATTATGAAGATATCTTGGAGGCTTCTGTTTGGCGTTCTGGCATAAATGTCCGACCATTTCGCTTTTTTCAAAGGGAAGCCCCATCGGAAGCGTACAAATAGCTT
>NW_023487486.1:0-1232 GCF_013731165.1 Rhagoletis pomonella | reverse complement strand
TATGTGCTATTTAGCTGTATAAAAAATGCAAAAGGACTCAAAATTAACTAAAACTACTACGAGATTTATGTAAACATCCAATTTAAAAACAGTTTATGTTTTCATCAGTTAAATGTGCTTCATATGCATATACAAATAAACATATTGCACAAAAGCTTATACTTCTACTTCACAGCAAAGCTACACTTTTTCCAAGTAAATTTGCAAAGAAGCAACACTGTGCCACTGCTAAGGGAGCGGTGCGAGAGAGACAACTGTCAGTTTATCGAACCTTGTATTATTGAATCATGAGAGCACCCCAGCAACAAAATAGTATTCATATTGGAATGTCACATCGCAACATTGATATAAGGTGCGTTCGACAAGTCAAAAATTTGTAATAGTTTTTCCAAATTTTTACTGGATGGCGTTCGATAACGACAAAAAATTATACAACACACAAAAATTGGTAGAGCAAGCGTTCATTTTGATGCAAGAGAAGCGTTCATTTTGTAGTGGCATAATTTTAGTCCGCAAAAATTATCCAACACGAAAACATATGATCACAAAACATATGGTTGCAATTTCTGTAAACAAACAAAATTGCATTTTCCGAGTTTTGGTATTTATATGCTTTTTGGCTGCCTGCTATGTGTCTTTATGATAGCGCCAACTAGTTTTTACTTCTAGAAATGTTCCTGGCGAACATTGAACGTTCACTTTCCTATTTTCAGGCAACATGAGGCAACATGAATTTCAGTTTGTTTACAAATAAAACATAAACAAAGTCAGCTGGTGTGTCTTCTTCTTCAGGTTTTTGCAAGTAATGGCTGATTTTTTTTTTCGTTTACTTTTTTGCTTTTTCATCTCTTTGGGAGAGAATTTTCGCTTACTCTCTTGATTTTGATTGTTGGCTGGTGTTGGCTAATTTTGTTATCGAACGCAACTATAGTTGGTGTAAGAAGCAGTAATGTTAAATTCAAATTAAAACTGAAAAGACAGTGTAAGCAACAAAAAGTGTACAAATGTGTGTATGTACAGTTTCATATAAAGTCCATCGGATCCCTGCAGGAAATGTATCTAACTATAAGCTAACTTTAAGTTGATTAGGAAGGAGCTAAAAGTCACTGTTATCTGTATATTTTCTTTAACGAAAGCTTACTATATTTCTATGGCGATAGCCGCGAAATTGTCAAGGGTGGTTACCTCTGCATTAGATGTAGTCAGGGGTGGTTACCGCTGCATTTGTTGTA
>NW_023487485.1:0-1232 GCF_013731165.1 Rhagoletis pomonella | reverse complement strand
ATACATGTACATGGTTGGGGCGGAAATGCCCCCTAAATGTATGCTTTAATATTGATAGCGAATTAAAGAAACGTGCTAAGCAGCAGTTCAGGAATAAAATGTATGAATGTATGTACATGAATAGATTAGACTCAAACAAGGAAGAAGGTAAAGTTGAGTATGTAGAAGAAGAAAGTGATAAATACAGAAATTTAAATAAAAGTAAAGAAACCTAGATATAAAGACAAAGAGGAAGGAAAATTTAAATACCTAACCTAATAACAATGGTGGGGGTGAATATGTAAATGAAGAAAAGAATGGACATATTTAGATCAGGATAAAGGAAAAGATAAAGATGAAGACCAAGACGACGAAGATGAAGATGAAAATGAAGATGAAGATGATGAAGATGATGAAGATGATGAAGATGAAGATGAAGATGAAGATAAAGATAAAGATAAAGATAAAGATAAAGATAAAGATAAAGATAAAGATGAAGATGAAGATGAAGATGAAGATGAAGATGAAGATGAAGATGAAGATGAAGATGAAGATGAAGATGAAGATGAAACACACCACAACTTAACCCCCACACCGTAATTCACCACACTTCAACTCTCTCACCACACCTTAACTCACCACACCTCAACTCACCACACCTTAACCCTACACACCTAAATTCACCACACCTTAATTCACCACACCTCAACTCACCACACGTTAACCCCCCACACCTAAATCCACCACACCGTAATTCACCACACCTCAACTTTCTCACCACACCTTAACTCACCACACCTCAACTCACCACATCTTAACTCCCCACACCTAAATTCACCACACCTCAACTCACCACAGATAAATTCACCACACCTAAACTCACCGCACCTCTTAAGCCCACCACACCTGAATTCACTGCGCCGTAACTCCCACACCCAATTCCACCACATCGCAAACCACCACACCCAATTTCCCCACATGACATGATATCACTTTATGTGGCATAAATGACATTGCTTTAATATTGATACTGAATTAAAGAAATCTGCTAAGCAGCAGTTTAGAAATCAGATTTACGAAGATTAAGATTCATGCAAGGAAGAAGGTAAAGTTGAATATGTAGAAGAAGAAAGGGATAAAGGCAAAGATTAGAATAAAAGTAAAGAAACCTAAATACAAACGAAGGTGGATATGAAGATGAAGATCAAGATGAAGATGAAGATGAAGATGAAGATGAAGATGAAGATGAAGAT
>NW_023487484.1:0-1233 GCF_013731165.1 Rhagoletis pomonella | reverse complement strand
TTAGATAATACGAATAAATAATAAAAAAAGGGGGAAAAAACCCAAAACTGAACTTTAAAATGTGATTACTTCTTAGGAAAAATTTATTTGATTTCACGTCAATGATGATATGTATAGCCACAACCTTAGCGCATAAAATGAGTCATTGCAGAGGATTTTACGTTCATTACTTCTCGAGATATCGGCATATTATTGAACCTGAATCTAGATGCGTGGCTGTTGCCTGTATTTAAAAAACGTACCGCTTTAAATTTTCGGCCTTTGGAAATTTTTTCGAGGTGTTATCTGATATTTTCAAGGCCGCTGAGTGTGCTGAACTAGTTTGTTTTCGCTACGTCCCAAATGTCGAGAGACAACGTAAAAAAAAACGTAAAAATATGAAAAATTAAAAATTTTCTCGATTACAGGAGAGGATAAAACAAATTTTTTTTTAATTATTCAGGGTCACGAAAATTTGTGTTCCTTTGACCTAACATGAAAAAAATTAAGATGACGCTGGTAGATATTATTAAATTAGTTTATATTTTATTTTCCAATGTTAAAACAAATTCCAAGAAACCTTAAATTATGGGATGTTGTTGTCTATGGTTTTCAACAACTTGTAGCAAACACTGTTTCTGATTTTCGTCATTTTTCCAAAGAACTTCCAATCAGCCAAAAATCCCGATTACTTCTTCTTACTGAATTCATCGCTGTAGAACCCATTATGATAACTAAATGCAAAATGATTAAACAATTTTTTTCACAAAATTTAAACTGTTGACATGAGGATCGATATGACATAAACACCATTTAGTTTACTAAGGTAAACATATACCTCTTCAGTTATCGAGAAAATTTTTTGCGTTTTTTTTTACATTTTTTACGTTTTTTATATTTTTTTTTAATATCTCGGGATCTAGCGAAAAAAAACTAGTTCAGCACACTCAGCGACCTTGAAAATATCAGATAACACCTCGAAAAAATTTCCAAAGGCCGAAAATTTAAAGCGGTACGTTTTTTAAATACAGGCATCAGCCACGCATCTAGATTCAGGTTCAATAATATGCCGATATCTCGAGAAGTAATGAACGTAAAATCCTCTGCAATGACTCATTGTATGCGCTAAGGTTGTGGCTATATACATCATCATTGACGTGAAATCAAATAAATTTTTCCTAAGAAGTAATCACATTTTAAAGTTCAATTTTGGGTTTTTTCCCCCTTTTTTTATTATTTATTCGTATTATCTAA
>NW_023487483.1:0-1233 GCF_013731165.1 Rhagoletis pomonella | reverse complement strand
TTTCTAGACTTCAGCAGGGATCGAACCTGCGTATTCGATGTTCAAAGTTAGAAGCGTTAACTACTGAGCTATGTACATCCCGTAAACTCTTGTTGCTAATTCATTTTCCTTATTCAACCAACTACTATCAAGTGCAGCTGATTTGCTGCTACTTAAACTCGACAGCGTGGTTGTTGTTGTCAATTCTATACATCCATTTGCTTGTTTGCTTTTTTGTATAGTTTCAGGCAGGCTCTTCCTAAACTATCTATTTGTCAATGTTATTGTGGCTTGTTAACATTTTATTTTTAATATTTTTATTGAGCTTTGTACCACGATTGTTTATTAGGAAAAATTGAAAAAGCAACAAAGTCTAAGCGGTAGAAGTTATAGCACTATTTCGGAGATCACCACATCTCCTCATCAGACTTCTTTTTTCTAGACTTCAGCAGGGATCGAACCTGCGTATTCGATGTTCAAAGTCAGAAGCGTTATCCACTGAGCTATGTACATCCCGTAAACTCTTGTTGCTAATTCATTTTTCTTATTCAACCAACTACTATCAAGTGCAGCTGATTTGCCGCTATTTAAACTCGACAGCGTGGTTGTTGTTGTCAATTCTATACATCCATTTGCTTATTTGCTTTTTTGTATAGTTTCAGGAAGGCTCTTCATAAACTATGTATTTGTCAATGTTATTGTGGCTTGTTAACATTTTATTTTTAATATTTTTATACCCGAGCGCACTTGTGCACAAGGGTATATTAACTTTGTTCACATAACGGTTATTTGTAACAGCCAAAACGAATCGAGATAGATATAGACAAATGTATACATAAATGATCAGGATGAAAAAATAAATCGATTTAGCCATGTCTGTCTGTCCGTCCGTCTGTCCGTCCGTCCGTGTACACGATAACTCGAGCAAAAATTGAGATATCTCAACGAAATGTATGTAGGTTTCCCTTAATCCAAGGTAGGTTGGTATTGAAAATGGGCGAAATCGGACTTTAACCACGCCCACTTCCCATATAACGGTAATTTCCAGAAATACGAAAACTGCGATATTTTAGTAACTACTGAAGATAATTCACTCAAAATTGATATTTACAATGACTTTCAGACGAAAAATAAGAATGTTATAATTTTTTGGAAAATGGGCGTAGCCACGCCCACTTATGGTTACATGTGTATATCTTGGTAACCGCTGCACCAATTTCTTCCAAACTTGGCACAGTTGTTGGCCTTGGTACA
>NW_023487482.1:0-1233 GCF_013731165.1 Rhagoletis pomonella | reverse complement strand
ATATTTTAGATTTGTACAATACAACGATGTTCTATTGAAAAATTTCAATAAATCAATTTTCGTGATTGGGATAGTGAAAAATATTTTGGGTTTCAAACAATTGGGATACGATTTACACCAAATTTTAGCAAATACCAAATCGTGTGACACTGCCTTTAAACTTGTATTTATACGGATGTTGGTAAAAAACGAACTACAAAAAACTAACCGAAATTAAATAACAACAAAAATAATATTTTAAAACTTGTCAAAATTTGATGCGGCTATAATTTTTTCGACTACTGTACATAAGTTGGCTATGATTACTCGGCCGTGCTATCATATGTAGTAGCACAATGCCACTCATATTTGACTTACAAACAAACAAGGGGTCGGAATTTCAAGATTTCAACCCTGTTCTTATGAAAAATTTTATTTTTATCAGTATTTTTCTTTTAATCAAAATATGTTGAAATAAAAGTGAAACTAAAAAAATTTTGCCATTTCATTCATTTACGAGATTTATCGCGATCGATAATATTCCAAGTCTATTTTTGCATTCTTTTATCGCGAGTGATAAATGCAAACAAATTTATCATCTCTCACATTCGGAATGCGATCGACAAAAAAAATTTTCGCTGCTTTTCATTCGCGATCGAAAAAGCAAAGAAATTTCCTCTCACTCGAATATGAGAAGTCCGAGCATTGCCGATGTCGGCCTCTCATAAATAAGAAAAACGATGCAAATAATCCATTCGCGATCACTCACAACAGCTTATCGCGATTAACTTTTCGCGAAAAATTTTCAACGACGTTGTATGGGAGATATTTTTCGCGTTTGTTTTGGGTATGCATTTTGTTAGCATTTCATACATATGTATATGTAAGTAATGCAAGCAAATGCTTCTCGGTTGGAAGGAATGTAGGAATATGCACAAATATATGAATTATGGTGAAAACATATGTATATGTATGTATCTACATATACATAAATTACGTACATGCATACGTGTAGTTAAAGTATATTCCAAGCGTACACTTTTCAGTATAATGGTGTATCTGCATGTTATTTTATTATAATGATTGCGCTTATTTTTTATATCTAATAAGTGGAACTTAGTGGGGATAAGATTGACTAATGAGAAAAGTGGGCGTCTGGTGAAGACTGAGAGTAAAGAAAAGCAGAAAAAACAATACATATACATTTTTTCCTCATCAGACTTCTTTCAGTAGGATTCGAACCGACGATCACCA
>NW_023487481.1:0-1233 GCF_013731165.1 Rhagoletis pomonella | reverse complement strand
TTTCCTTTACACCCCTTTTACGGCTAAACTGTACTTCTAAGGTATAACAATTATATATCATTAGAAAGGTATTTTGATGCTGATGTGCAGGCAATTTTAAAAATTTCAAATTAGTTTAAAATAGAGCGAAAAAATCAATTCAAAAGTCACACCAATACCAATGCCATACATGTACATGGTTGGGGCGGAAATGCCTCCTAAATGTATGCTTTAATATTTATAGTGAATTAAAGAAACGTGCTAAGGAGCAGTTTAGGAATAAGATGTATGTATGTATGTACATGAATAGATTAGCCTCAAACAAGGATGAAGATAATTTTGAGTATGGAGAAGAAGAAAGGGATAAATACAGAAATTAAAATAAAAGTAAAGAAACCTAAATATAAAGACAAAGAGGAAGGAAAATTTAAATACCTAACCTAATAACAATGGTGGGGTGAATATGTAAATGAAGAAAGAATGGACATATTTAGATCAGGATAAAGGAAAGGATAAAGATGAAGAAGAAGATGAAGACCAAGACGAGAAAGAAGATGAAGACGAATATGAAGATAAGGATAAAGATAACTTATCTTAACTTAACCCCTTAACTTAACTTAACTCACCTCAACTCATCTCACCTCCGCTTAAAAACTTACTCCACCTGAGATCGCTACACATTAATTCACCACACCTTAACTCCCCACACCTAAATCCACCACTACTTCACTCCCCACACGTAAATTCACCACACCTTAATTCACCACACCTAAATCCACCACACTTTATTTCACCACACCTTAACTCACCACACCCCAACTTTCCCACCACATCTTAACTCACCACACCTTTATTCACCACACCTCAACTTTCTCACCACACCTTAACTCACCACACCTTAACTCACCACACCTTAATTCACCACACCTCAACTCACCATAACTAAATTCACCACACCTCATAAGACCACCACACCTGAATTCATAACACCGTAACTCCCACACCCAATTCCACCACACTGCAACTCATCACACCCAATTTCAACACATGACATGATATCACTAAAGAAACAATGTAAAGAAAAAGAGGAAGGAAAATTTAACTACCTAACCTAATAACAATGGTGGGGGTAAATACGTAAATGGAGAAAAGAATGAAGATATAGATCAGGATAAAGGAAAAGATAAATATGAAGACGAAGGTGAATATGAAGATGAAGATGAAGATGAAGATGAAGATGAAGATGAAGATGAA
>NW_023487480.1:0-1233 GCF_013731165.1 Rhagoletis pomonella | reverse complement strand
TCGATAGTCACACCATCGATAGTTTTGATAGTTTTCAGAAAAAAAAACAAAAAAAAAATTCCAAAAATCAATGGTAAGTCCTAGCTACATCAGACTTGCACTTTATTAGATACACTAAAATTTAATGGGTTAAAAAGCTGCATACTCAACTTTTTTCTAAAGAGTGTAAATAAAAAAAGAATTTTCTTTAATTTGGCACAAGTTTGGAGCTCATATTTTTATACAAAATAAAATATTTAATAAACAGTTGCCCGTATTTCAAAAAACTCTCTGTACCTAAACTTGACAAAATAAAATTATAAATTATAAACTAATATCTGTTTTCAAATTTTTTACAAAAGAAGTTGTACATACTTATATCGAAAACATAACTGATAATTGTATACTTCCAAATATTAAAGAACTTTTAGGATTTAATTTCAAAAAGCGAGTTTTGTAAAAGTTATCAATATAACATAAAAAAATAAAACACTAATTTTTAAACTTCAAACGAACATTTTAGAATCTCACATAAATATGCTCATTGTCATAAAACAATTGAGCGTTTTAAAAATTATTTTAAAAATTCACTTTTTAAATTACAAACAATTATTTTGGAGATCAATTTGAGCACGCTCACTGTGAAATCTCAAACGAAGGCTTTAGAAAGTGTCCCGAAAATGTGCGTGTTGAAACTACAATAAAAAGTTTGAAACCTGATATCAAAAATTTCCATTCTCAAAACTAAAACAAATATTGAGGTGCAAAACCTGGGTCAAAACGTTTTTTAAAAGTAAAACGTTCTATACAAATTTGAAAAAGGAAAATTTCTCTGTGTATTGATCAGAGATGTAGACCAGCTCTTTCCTGCAGTCCTCCACTAGTTGAGATCTAACAGAGGTACAAGAGAGTGCCCTAATGGAAAGATTATATGTAATTTTTTTGTATGGGATATCGCACTAAATGGGTGTAAATAAAACAAGCAAATATATGCGAAACCCATTTGCATTTATCGTAAAATATACTACTCATATGTATGCAGGAAAAAGTTGGCCACGGTCCCTTTCCAAAAAGTATGATAATACATATAATTTTCAGTTAAGATGTTATTAAAATTATCGATTTTGAGTGGATAAGCTTAAGTATGTTAATTGTCTTATTTTACATCAAAATTCTACATCACATTCCCACTTTCAAAAATCTGTATCTACACCTTTTCCAAGAGTACTTCAGAAAGCGTCAAATGTATTTCAG
>NW_023487479.1:0-1233 GCF_013731165.1 Rhagoletis pomonella | reverse complement strand
GGTAATGTGTTTGTCGTTTAAAGTACAAAACCGCGTATCAAGAAAATGCAAAACCTCGTATGTGCGGTTGCCACGGTTTTATAGGTGAGAGTAAAGCTATTCCTATTTCAAAACGGCTCTCTCTTCTTATCTCTTCTTCCTATGTCTGCACATATCTTCTTTGGCTCATCTTCTATGCAGCGTCTATCTTAAAATAAGCAACACTTCAATAAGTATCGAATGAGACCGGCCGGTTTTGATAACCAGTAACTTTTTAAGAATTATTTTTTGACGGAATATATTTTACCTTTAATGCCTGATTCCTTAAAGGTGAGGCATCTCTGCCCGCATAGTGGATGTCCTCTACAAATTCAAAGCTGAATATACGGGTATAATATCTCATCGCCAAGTACTCTCCGCTGCAGGAGCGTCTCGCCACTGTTCGCATTAAAGCGAGGTTCCTCAATATTTCGTTTGGTTGTACCTACGTTTCGAAAAATAGTTATATTGTATCCAAGAATGATAGAAAATAAAATTGCGCCAATTGAGCTGAGAGAAACCGAGCGTGACGTCAACAAATACCAGAATGAGCGACTAAGACGAACTCGACAAAAAAGGAGGAAGCATCGACCAAAATATGCAGTAATGCCAAGTTCTGAATTTGAAAAAAACACCAAATTTTTATTGGTGCATTTTATGGACTTAATATGCATACGTACCTAATCTTATTGTAAGGATGCCGATTCAAATTAATAAAAATCAATGTTTCTTGCACAAGGGTCGATTTCTTCTGGCATGATTGAAGGTGCTGCCACATGTTTTGTTGTCGCTTATAATGAGATTGTTAAAATTTTTGTTAAGTTCCTCACCACGCGTACGATTGCTATAAATTTTGTTTCTAATTTTGAGAAGATTTACAAATTTGGAGTCGTCAAACTAAAAACAAAAGCACCAAGCACCAAACTCACTTCCAAACTTCGCACCATTGGAAAAACTGCAAGAGCCAACTTGTGTCCAGAGCACACTTGAAAACGCTTGACCTATAAATGGTACTCCAAGCAAAATCATAGAGTTGTTAATGGCAGGTACGATTTTTTGTGATACCGTGCAATTGCTGGCGTGGTGGTTTTTCTCGTTTGCTTTTATGTGCCCATTTGTTTATCAGCAATCGCCGTTGCGATTGTTTTTTCAGCTCGGCTTAGATCTTTTTCTGCCATAACTTTTGCCTTGTTTTTTTTTTTCAATTGCTCACTT
>NW_023487478.1:0-1233 GCF_013731165.1 Rhagoletis pomonella | reverse complement strand
CTCAACCCGTACCGCAATATATTTTATTATAAGCGTTGTCAAAATCACCTTCTATGGCCTTTTATCACTACATTTTTTTCAGTATTTAAGAATGTGCTTTTCGGAAATGATAGCTTTAATGGCCGCCTGATTTCAAAATATTGGTGTCCTATAAAATTTCCGCTGCTAAGTTTTCCACTTGAACGACGTTAGTGTGGTTCGGTTGTTTAACCTAAGCTTTGCCCTGCGGGCTATTTCTCCGCACTGTGTTCTAATTACCGAACCACTATAACTTCGGTCTAGTCGAAATCTATATTCGATGAGCTCCCAAGTCTACCGTAGGCTATTTCATCTGCCGCACTATTGCACAGCTCCACGGGTGAAGTAAGCAACTTGGCAAAACTGGCTTCTTCTGGCAGCAATCTCACTAGAAGCTTTCTGCTTTGTTGTGGTATTACCTCTAAATGGCATAGGACGCTCGGTATTAGCGCTTCAAGTATACCGGTTCGTTCTGCTCCTATTGTCGGGTACCGTTCAAACCGCTGTGGGCCTTCTTTGCGTTCTTTTGCTTTCATGGAAGACCGTCAAGGTGGCGTGACTTCAGTTGAAGCGTTGGTGGTTTTCAGTGGCTCCCCATTCCATTTTGTATTCATAATTGGTCGAACGAGTGGGGGAAAAGAAGGCCGTCCGCTGTACCCAAGTAATAAGACTGAGTAGCTCCGAATATCGCATGGTACTTCATTTTCAAGATCTTTTGCCCTTTTTAAGAGTATTCACGTTTTTTTGGGGATTTTTCGTGTTAGATTTTGCGAAAAATTTTTGAACTTTATCGCGATTGTTCGTTAACTTTTCGGATTATTTCGAAACTTTTTAAAACTTTGTCGACAATTAATGGGATTTTTTTCAGAACGGTGCAAGGCTCTGCGCGATGTAGTTTTCGGTACGTTTTTCGAATTTTTTGTACTTTTTCGGAAGTTTTTTATTAATTTATTTTGGAACCTTTTCAAGAACTTTTTCAAGAACCAGTATTATTTTTTCAAAACTTTTTGGATTTTTTCACTACAATGCAGGAGTTCTCGAGTTCAAGTCTGCGGGTTTTTTTTATGTTTTTTGAAAACTTTTCAAGTTATTGGGGTTCTCTCTTTCTTTTGCTGTTTTCAGGAGAGTTCGTGTTTTGTTTTCTTTAATTAGTTTTGAGGTTTCTTTATTTTTTTTTTGCTTTTTCGGGAGTATTGGTGTATTATTTTTCAGAAC
>NW_023487477.1:0-1233 GCF_013731165.1 Rhagoletis pomonella | reverse complement strand
AGGTAATAAAAACAAGATTCAATTCAGATGTTACTCGTAGTCGTTTTCTTAATTTATCATAAAATCACATACGTTGTTTGCAATTTTTGTATAGTAGAACTCAACTGATTTTTGTAAAATTGTCTTAAATATTATTCTATATTATATATGGAACACACTAAAAGCTCGTTTTCATATAAAATTTCCCACCAGTAACAGAGGAATTTCGGATTTTTTTTTTTTTATAATAAAGCAATAATTTTTGTTCTGGTTTTTGCTTTATTTGTATTCGTGGTTCTTTGTTTTAATATAAAGACATCAAGTTTACACAGAAAAGTGACACAAATTCGCAGATTTTCCGTAAAATATGTCTGCTCCAAAAAGCAGGTTCTTTTTTTTTGTCACACCCGTGACAGAAGAAATGACTCAGATTTTTTTCATATAAAAGTAAGCTGGAATTTTTTTCGTATTTTGTAATAACTCGTACAATATTCGATTGGGTGTAGCTTTATTAAAACGTAGAATTGTTGAGTACTTTATACTTAAATTTAAACAAGAAATAAGATTTTTTCTGTTCAAATGTCGCACCCGGGACGGTGGAATCGCCCATATCATATATGAAATAGGGATGTGCAGTAAATCAATTGAAAGAAAAAGCTGATTAATGGAAACATGATTATTTAATTCATCAAAGAATAATAATTTTTGATTAAGCAAAGTTAATAATTTATAGATTATTTATATGTTATTAATCAGAATCGAATTAATTTTATTAATCAGAAAACGGATTGATTATAAAGCTGAATAAATGCTGATATATATTGTTTTATTTAAAAATAAGATAAAAATTATAAGTGGCAGATATTTCGACAAATAAATATGAACAAATAAAATTAAAAATTAAAATACATATGATTGAAAAATAAAAATGTATATGTACATACATACACCCATGCATAAGTACCCATCTATGTCTGTACATATTAACAAAGCGCATGCGTGCATATGTATGCAAATGCACATAATCTTAAATAATTAACCACTTCTAATCACTAAACAAAAATCTACAAACATCAAAACGAAATACTTCTGCACATACATACAAATGATACAACTAGAGACATACAGACGCCACGTTTACTTTTCCCCGAACTCCCGCTTCTATCGAGCAAGAAATTCATTCATAAAAGCAAAAACTTCCATTCATAAACTCGCGCGCACCTCGCACACTTGCCCCGCTACAAACATGAGCCG
>NW_023487476.1:883-1233 GCF_013731165.1 Rhagoletis pomonella | reverse complement strand
CGATCGAAACGTCACTTTGTTCTAGAACTTTTACCGATACACGTGTTACACATTCGATTTGATTTTATATAATAAAACTTAACATCTACTAGTCTAAACATTTAATCGTGACTTTTAAACAATCGAGCCGCCACAAATTGGTGACCCCGAGTCACAGCCTGCAAGAGAAGCGACGGAACTCGCTAAAGTCTCTGTCAAAATCCCACCATTCTGGCACGCAAAACCAGAACTATGGTTGGCTCAGGTAGAGTCTCAATTTATTGCGGCAGGCATTACAAACGACAAGACAAAATATCACACAGTTGTGGCGGCCATGGAAAGCAACGTCTTGGCGCAGATCAGTGATATTA
>NW_023487476.1:0-873 GCF_013731165.1 Rhagoletis pomonella | reverse complement strand
ACACATTAATATGGACTTAGTCGGCCCTTTACCACCGTGCAAAGGTTTCAGGTACTGTTTAACAATCGTCGACCGTTACTCGCGTTGGTTGGAAGCATATCCAATCGAGGACAGTACCACAGAAACAATAGCACTAACTTTTTACACTAACTGGGTGGCGAGATTTGGCGTGCCCTGCAAAGTGACGACAGATCAAGGCAGACAGTTCGAGTCGGCCTTCTTTCGCGAGCTAACTCGACTTCTGGGAATAAAGCATTTGCGTACAACTGCTTATCACCCAATGTCTAATGGACTGATCGAGCGCTGGCACAGATCGTTAAAGGCCGCAATAAAGTGCTACACGACCAACAACTGGGTTGAAGTATTGCCGCTCATACTACTGGGTTTTCGTTCATCATGGAAAGAGGACTTGAATGCTACGCCGGCTGAAATGGTTTATGGCGAAACTTTGCGGATCCCAGGCCAGTTTTTCGCAGATGAAAATACCCGAAATGCCACTGAATGCGAATTTGTCAGCAATCTTCGGGAGCGCATGCGATCGCTGAGACCGACGCAGACGTCAAACCACTCTGTTCATTCACCTTTTGTAGAAAAACATCTATATTCGACACCGTCAGTATTCGTGCGTAACGATGCCGTGCGAAAACCTCTGCAACCGCCATATGACGGACCGTTTCCCGTAATCGAACGCAACGAGAAATTCTTTAAAATTAAAATACGAGGAAAAGATACCAACGTGAGCGTCGACCGCCTAAAGGCAGCGCTTATAGCTGGAGAAAAGTCACACACAGAATCTACTGCTAATGTACAGAGAACAGCATATACAACACGGTCAGGACGACGAGTACGATTTCGTCTTCCCGCTTAGGGGGG
>NW_023487475.1:0-1233 GCF_013731165.1 Rhagoletis pomonella | reverse complement strand
GGAAGAAAATAGCACTGACACCGATGAACGCTGGGTTGAATGCTTTCGACATTTTGACCAAAAGAAGGTCCCGTACAACCACATGGTGAGAATCGTATCGTATGTTCTCTGCTTACCAGGCACATCAGCTGCCGTGGAACGCGTATTTTCTTTGATCAATCAGATTTGGAGCGATAAGAAATCACAACTGAAAATCGAGACATTGCGAGATCTTTTGTTTGTTCGGTACAACATTAAAATGACTTGTACGGAATTTTTCGAATTCGTAAAGAAGCAGCCTCAAATGCTGAAAGAAATTGCAGATGGAAAATACGCGTTCAGGAAAACTACTCAAGATCAATGAATTGATTACATAGGCCAACACTTTTGTAATTTAGCAGAAATTGCATTATTTCAGCTTTGAATGTATTTATGTTCCTAAATATTTCTCAATTCGCAAATAAATATGTTGAAGTTTGTACGTCAAAAATGTGTTTGGATATCGACTAATAAACATAAAATAAAATAAACATAAACATAAACATAATAATAAAATCGTTTGCAAAATTTTTCTTTAAAACTTTGTGTTGCCACAATCTTTTGTGTATGTAAATGAGTTTTTAGAAAAGTGGTCACACTAGGTATATATGTATGTACATGTATGCATATGGAAGAACGAACATTTCCTTACGCTGCAAGAATCGTTGCGATGATTCTTGTGAGGTACTAGAAGAGTTGCCAGATGTGGGGATTTCGCCCCATTTTGGGGATTTATGAAACCATTCGGGGATAGATTTTTTCGTTTGGGGATGTGGGGATTTTATGGGGATTTTTGTTTGGTTTAAAACTTTGAAACTTGAAATTAAAACATATATTTTTCTGGCTGCCTATAAAAATTTCACGAATAAAGATTTTATTAGTACATACTTTTTGCGCGATATGTTTGAAAGGTTTTCCTAACGCCGTCAAACCATTATTCGGCGCAGATGTCTGCTTTGATTGGCTTTCACTGAACAAACAATTTTCGCAACAACCTCCATGAAAGAAATTCTAAAAAATAAACGGATGCTTTCCATTTCCAGACTACCGGTCAGGTACGAGCATGATTTTTAATTTCGACCAAACTCAAATACATTGTTTGTTGGTCCAAATAATGACACGTATTTTTTCTTTTGGCTCGGAAAAATTTTTCGGCCGAATTAAACGCGATTTTGTTTTTCAGGCAAAAATCGATTATTCGAATTGAGAGTGAGA
>NW_023487474.1:0-1233 GCF_013731165.1 Rhagoletis pomonella | reverse complement strand
CAAATTATTGTTGCTTTTCCACAATAAATTTTCATTATAAAACGGCCTCGAGCTCAATAAAAATTGTTGAATATAATTGTTATAAGGCCAAAAAATAACAAAACACAAATAACTTAAGGACGAGCACACCTAAAAGTTAAACATTCTAAAAATAGTATTATTAGCAAAAACCAACAATACCAACAACCACATAATCAAGTGAATTGCAGCGGAATAGCTGCGCTTGATTGTGTTGGCACAAAGAACGTAAATGTATAAGAAGCGACAACTCGTTACTTTGAAAATGTGCCGCGTCGTTTTTGACCGTATCTGAAAGGTTGAGATGAGGAGTTCGTCTCCCTTTTGACTCTGTCCGCGGCAGATTTTTGATTTTCGCCTCGAATGCGGAAAATGCCAGCAAAACAGAAGAAAAGCGGAAAACGTGAATTTCGGTGATTATTTTGCGCAAGTTATTGAAGTGTATTTTAATTTAGAAAATAAATAAATCAAGGTGTAAAATATATAGTATTCAGTGAATGTGTAAAATACTGACGTGCCTGTTTGTGGAAGTGTCCTTATTAATAATAAAAAGTGTTTGTAAGTGCCAAGTGTTTGTCAGCAAGTGCCGATTGTTGGCGTCTGTGGATAAAAGTGATAATTATTTTAAACAAAACCAGTGTACTTTTATATAAAAATGCATTAGTTTAATAAGAAATCTATGCATTTAAATATGAGTGTACTTATGTTTTGTTTTCATCTGGAAATTTACATATTTAAAGTGTGCAAAAAAATGGTGTGTTGGGCGATTTGATGGATAAAGTGTTTATACGGCGGCTTTATTACAAAACCAATGTTTATTATATACAGATAGCATAAGTTTAATTTAAATCTATGCATTTATACATGAGTATGCATACATTTTGTTATTATCGGGCAAGAATAAATGTTTTCCAATTTTTTGTTCATATGCATGCAAAAAATAAACACATAAATGTGAAACATGAGTTGTCTCCGTCTTTCTCACATCCTCTGCCAAAACAAACGCGTAAATGTGAAACATAAGTTGTCTCCGTCTCTCCCACGTCCTCCGCCATCTTTATCTTGACCAATTCTTAAATTCCTGCAAAATGCCGCGTCCTGACATTTTTACGCGCATTCATATGTACGTTTACAGTAGGCTACTCCTAACTTGAATTCTTGTAGCTCTAATCTGCTGGTTACAAAATATCCGGTAACAAGCAGATTAGAGCTACA
>NW_023487473.1:0-1234 GCF_013731165.1 Rhagoletis pomonella | reverse complement strand
GAGAACCTATGTCCCAATTTAAAAAAGTGACTTTTTATCATTTGTTTTCAAAAAGAAAAAAGTGACTTATTTGCATAACCTCAAAAATTTTCTGATTCATTTCCATTTATGATTTTATATAAGCTTTTACAATTTTCTTAACTTTCGGCAAACGAAATGGAAAAGGAAATGGATAAATTAAGATGTAATGAGTTGATTTTATTTTACTTAGTCCGCCGTTTCTAGCCGTTTTCAAGAAAAACCGTTTTTTTCTGGGCTATCATGCTATTACAAAAGACGAGTTATTTGAAGATTGGATGATTGGATGTTCGAGAAGAAAACCTTTTTTCGGTTGTCAACCATGGTGAAAAAAAATTTGGTGCTGCCGATATGTGCGAAAGTTCCATGTAACTCTTAGAAGAAAAAACGCATCTTTTTTGCAATTATTTATCAAAGAAAGACGAAAATTACGGAAAGCAATTTGGAAAGGATGCTAAAATATTTAGATCTGAAAACATAGCGTTTCTTGCTGATGAAGCTCTTTTCGAAATCAAAAAGCCAACTGTGTCGACCAGCAGCCGGATTCTAACTTTCACTATCGCTAAAATGCTAAACTACGAAAGCCAAATTTTTTCCGAATTTTTGGCTATCTCCAAAAATTGCGGTTCTGTCCTCTCTTTCGCTAAAAATAGCTTAGCCCAAATTTTTTGGTGATAAATGGTCAATTTTAATGGTGATAAATAGTGAAAATGTAAGTATGTGATAGAAAAAAATAGCAGCCTCAATTTGGATTACATTTCATCCCCTGTAGCGTAGCGATGGCTATGTTACAAAGGCACTTGCGCCGATTCACAAAGACTCTTGATGTAAAGCCTTCCCAAAAAGGCAAATCCTTGAGAGAATTTACGGATTGAAATTTTGAAATTTTTTACTCAAAGTGAACAGAGCTTTCAAAAACATTCGTATTCTTTTCACGAAGTTACCAGCGATTTTTGGTTAATGTGTCACAAAGCAGTATTGGCATTCTGAATATAAATAATATCGGTGGAGAATACTGAAACCTCAAGTGAAAATGAAGTGTTCTATGACGACTAACTGGTTTAGAAATCTCTCCTCAAAGCATATCTGCGAGAAATGTAGTAAATATTTTTATCCGCGAGCGCACTTAAATTTGTTCACATAACGGTTGTTTGTAACAGCCAAAACGAATCGAGATAGATATAGACAAATGTATACATATATGCTCAGAATGAAT
>NW_023487472.1:0-1234 GCF_013731165.1 Rhagoletis pomonella | reverse complement strand
AAAAAAAACGCATAAAATTTGCAAAATCTCATCGGTTCTTTATTTGAAACGTTAGATTGGTCCATGACATTTACTTTTTGAAGATAATTTCATTTAAATGTTGACCGCGGCTGCGTCTTAGGTGGTCCATTCGGAAAGTCCAATTTTGGGCAACTTTTTCGAGCATTTCGGCCGGAATAGCCCGAATTTCTTCGGAAATGTTGTCTTCCAAAGCTGGAATAGTTGCTGGCTTATTTCTGTAGACTTTAGACTTGACGTAGCTCCACAAAAAATAGTCTAAAGGCGTCAAATCGCATGATTTTGCTTATTTACGAAGCCATTCAACCAGAAATGAGCCTCATCGCTGAACAAAATTTGTCGATAAAAAAGCGGATTTTCTGCCAACTTTTCTAGGGCCCATTCACTGAAAATTCGACGTTGTGGCAGATCGTTCGGCTTCAGTTCTTGCACGAGCTGTATTTTATACGGTTTTACAGCAAGATCTTTGCGTAAAATCTTCCATGTGGTCGAATAACACAAACCCAATTGCTGCGAACGGCGACGAATCGACATTTCACGGTCTTCAGCAACACTCTCAGAAACAGACGCAATATTCTCTTCTGTACGCACTGTACGCATTCGTGTGGTTGGTTTAATGTCCAATAAAGTAAACTGAGTGCGAAACTTGGTCACAATCGCATTAATTGTTTGCTCACTTGGTCGATTATGTAGACCATAAATCGGACGTAAAGCGCGAAACACATTTCGAACCGAACACTGATTTTGGTAATAAAATTCAATGATTTGCAAGCGTTGCTCGTTAGTAAGTCTATTCATGATGAAATTTCAAAGCATACTGAGCATCTTTCTCTTTGACACCATGTCTGAAATCCCACGTGATCTGTCAAATACTAATGCATGAAAATCCTAACCTCAAAAAAATCACCCGTTATTTCTTTTTTTGGTGACGGTTTTTGCGATTTTTCGTATAAAAAGTGCAATTTATAATATATATAGTTGGCCTACCAGCACAAAATGTCGTCTTACCAAACTTAGACTCAATTTCAGGTGGCTTATTTAAGTAGAGATTGTTGATTATCTGCAACAATTAGGGTTACGTGTCTGTACCAAACAACCAAGATTGATAGATAGGTTGTTTAGGCAAGATACCAAAGTACAAACAGCTTTTCAACACAAAACGAAATCATACAAACAAATGCAACAACAATTTCAAGGAACAAGCAACAGTGTTGCC
>NW_023487471.1:0-1234 GCF_013731165.1 Rhagoletis pomonella | reverse complement strand
TTGGCATCCCCTCAAAACTTATACGGCTGTGTAAAATGACGTTGAGCAATACCACCAGCTCCGTCAGAATTGGGAAAGACCTCTCCGATCCGTTCGCCACAAAACGGGGTTTCAGACAGGGCGACTCCCTTTCATGTGACTTCTTTAATCTGATGTTGGAGAAGATAATAAGAGCTGCAGAACTGAACCGCTCAGGAACAATTTACTACAAGAGCGTGCAATTGCTGGCTTATGCCGATGACATCGACATCATCGGTAACAAAAACCGCGAAGTCTGTTCTGCCTTTTCCAAGTTGGATAGGGAAGCAAAGCGAATGGGTCTGGTGGTAAACGAGGACAAGACGAAGTATCTCCTGTCATCAAACAAACAGTCAGCACATTCACGCCTTGGCACCCACGTCACTGTTGACAGTTACAATTTCGAGAAAGTAGAGAATTTCGTTTACTTGGGAACCAGCATTAACACCGATAATAATGTCAGCATTGAAATCCAACGCAGAATCACTCCTGCCAACAAGTGCTACTTTGGACTGAGTAGGCAATTCAGGAGTAAAGTCCTCTCTCGACGTACGAAAACCACGCTCTATAAGTCACTCATCATGCCCGTGCTGGTATATGGCGCAGAAGCATGGACAATGACAATATCCGATGAGGCGGCTCTTGGAGTGTTCGAGAGAAAGATTTTACGGAAGATTTACGGGCCTTTACGCGTTGGCGACGGCGAGTACCGCAGACGATGGAACGATGAGCTGTATGAGCTTTACAACGATATGGACATAGTGCAGCGAATTAAAATACAGCGGCTCCGCTGGCTTGGTCATGTCGTTCGAATGGACACCGACGCTCCAGCTCTGAAAGTATTCAACTCGGAACCCGCTGGTGGTAGCAGAGGAAGAGGGAGGCCCCCACTGCGATGGAAAGATCAGGTGGAGAAGGACTTGGCTTCACTTGGCGTTTCCAATTGGCGTCAGTTGGCACAGAGGAGAAACGACTGGCGTGCTTTGCTGAACTCGGCCAAAATCGCTTAGGCGGTTACAGCGCCAAAAAAGAAGAAGAAGAAGATAGGTAGAGTTGCATTTATGTACAAAAACAGAACAATTATTATTAATTATATTGATCTTAATAGTGATTTATTGATCTTTCAGCTAAATCAGTCTTGTACTAATGACAAGTAAACAAACCAAAACACGTTTTTGCTGGAAAAAGTGCTTTTTGCGTTCCCGTACACTTCTGC
>NW_023487470.1:0-1234 GCF_013731165.1 Rhagoletis pomonella | reverse complement strand
AGTGCACGCACCAATTCCCGTTCAGGGATATCTGTCTCTTGTTGTATATCCTCATATGTTAATACATCACGATTATTAAAAAGCATTAAAACACACATCTGAAAATGTTATTATATAAATTGAATTTGTAGCTGTACGTTTTTAATATATAAACCTGATACGTTGAGACTTGCAGAATATGTTTACGGGTATTTGTTGGCACCGTGCAGCCATTTGAGCTGGACGACATACTTGAACTGGGACCGTCTTTATCTTTATCACTGTCTGCTTTACGACCATAAAAAACAGCATTTATGTATGCGGTACCTGATTTGAAAAAAAAAATATTTTTTGTTATTAATTACATTAAGAAGGGTATTCAGAATGCATATAGTCTGCTAACTCAATAACGGAATCAATTAAAAAATACGCACAAGCATAGTTGCCTGCGAGCAATCCATAATGTGCAATTAGCCAAGAACGAAACAAGACCGCTGATCCGTAACTACTTTGTTTTTTACTAAGTTTTTTTTTTAGTTTAATTTTTCGCCCCTTCTACTCAATCCATCGACATGAGGAAGAATCCATCAGACGAATTTGATTTTCATTAATAGGTGGTTTTTTCTTCGGAAAAACTACGTCTAAAATATGTTGTTAATTATTATTTTTTTTTAACTTGCCATGTTTCGACACTTCAACAGTTTTTTTCTCAAAAACTGGACGCGCTAAAAAAAATTTTTAAATGCACTTCAAATAACCATCAAAAAATCTATAGGCTGGCCCCGTTTTTGTGATAAAACACAACCAAATTTTGTTAAGCTGTGTTCTTGGATTTATAATTCTGAAAAAAAGTAATTTTTAAATTTCTTTTTACTTCTTTTAAATTAAAATATTCTTGTATATGGGCGACTCCACCGTCACGGGTGGGACTGTAACATGCATTTGAAATCCGTTTCACTTTCACTATATCCAATTGTTCAATATATACATATATACACATATGCAGAACACACACGCAGCAAATTATTAATAACCCATATATTCATTTGAACTCAGCTTGAGTTCATGCATTGCTGCACTCATGTTACATATTGGTTTATATTAGTCAATCAGTCATATGTAGGTCACTGAAATATGCTGACTTGCTTATATGAAATTATGTACATTTAGTTTGTAAGTATTAGTGTAATTAGGTATCAATAACATTTGTATAAAAGAAAATACTGTTCAAATAAAGAATTCAATTCTGTCTGAC
>NW_023487469.1:0-1234 GCF_013731165.1 Rhagoletis pomonella | reverse complement strand
TATCGATAAATATCTATAAATGTTTTCGATAAATATCTATAAATGTTTTCGATAAATATCTATAAATGTTATCGATAAATATTTATTTTGAAGGTAGCTTAAGTCATTTCATGTCGATAATACCGATCAGTATTTTCGATTAATATTTATAAAAATGTCGATAAACTCTTCTATGAATGTCAAAACAAATAAACAGATTAGTGTCGCTCAATATTACGATAAACTTCAATAAATAGACCGATACTTTTTTATATTTTTCTCGATTTTATCGAAATGAATAGCAAAATTAATATCGAAACTATGGAAAAAACGAAATCGTATGTAGAAAAAATAAAAACAAGTAATTTTTAGCAAAAACAAAAACCGACTTCAATTCTCATATAAAAAATATATATATTTCATGATCCAATGATCGGACCTTAACCAGATTATCTGAGACACTATCTTTCCGATGCAGAATTATCGAAATCGGTTAACGTGGTCCAAAGTTATGTGGTAACATACATAAAAAAAAATATTTATTCCGACGAACTGATAATCTCCTCCTTTTTTGGAAGTCGGTTAAAAACATAAAATTTGGGTTTTTATTGTTGAAAGCTTTTATTGCTTGTAATAAAAGAAATCGCAACTTAAAAGCTCTAGTTCTTATAGTTTAAAGTACATATTTCTGCAAGGCAATTTCGAAAAAAATATTATTTTTTTGCCAAATCTAGGGGTCGCCTTTTTACATATTTTTTACAGAGCCATCTACATTCCACAATCAACGGTTTAAATTAGTTCTACTGAAATTATCGAATTATCGGCCAATTTTTTTTTTCGAAATGGCCCTGCCAAAATACTTTAGTCAGGGGTGTACGGCGAACTTTTTTTCTGGTACAGTCTAATGTCGATACATACAGACTTTAACCGATTGAAAGACATCAGACTTTACAGGCCATTATTTTAACCTCCAAATATTAGGAAGCGTAGCGTTTCGGTAGGAGAGTTTTGGACTTATTCAAATTTCGTGGCTTAATATACCGGGAACATCAACCTCATCAATCAACCATCAAAAACGGCGAAGATCATATATAATTTAAATCCACAACAAATATAATTTGTGTAGTGTTGCATGATATTGCTATACAAGCTAATTAATTACAACAAGCAGAGTAACGTTAAAAAGAACTTCAACTTTCAAATTAAAAAAAAAAAAATCCAAGGAAAAAATTGGATTCGAGGATTTAACTTACAT
>NW_023487468.1:0-1234 GCF_013731165.1 Rhagoletis pomonella | reverse complement strand
TTTTCTTTCCACAACAAATTTACAACAAAAAAGCTACAATTAATGCTGTTGTAACATTTTCAATATCTTAATTCTCAGGTCAATGGTGCATGGTGCCAAGTTAGCACTACATACTAAATTTTGTTCGAAAAACGGTCAATTCAATTCTTTCCAGAGAAACGAAAGTTAAAATTTTATCCTTTTCACAACAAATTTTTAAGTCAAAAGCTACAATTAATGGCATAGTAACATACTGGATATCTCAATTCTACCGACTAGGTGTATAGTGTAAAGTTAGCACTACATGCTATTTTTTCTTAAAAAACGAAAGTTGAATTTTTTCTCTTTCCACAACAAATTTACAAACAAAAAAGCTACAATTACTGCCGTTATAACATTTTCAATATTTCAATTCTATCGACTGGGTGTATGGTGTCAAGTTAGCACTACATAGCATTTTTTCTTTAAAAACGAAAGCTACAAATTTTTCCTTTCCACAACAAAAACGCTACAACTAATGCCGTTATAACATTTTCAATATCTCAATTCTATCGACTAGGTGTATGGTGTCAAGTTAGCACTACATACCAGTTTTTCTTAAAAAACGTAAGCTAGAAATTTTTTCTTTCCACAACAAATTTACAACAAAAAAGCTACAATTATTTGCATAGTTAACTTTTCCAATTTCGAAAAGTGTAGTGCTAACTTGACATACGTCAAAAACCGAAGTAATACCTACATGCATAGTTTCGACTCAAAACCGAAATAATGCATATGACAAAAACCGATTTTGCGCAGAACTTCCTCTTACTAAGTGGAATTCTCCTTTCTGTGTTGCCGGAAAAAGGTGGCGGAAGTATTTTTGCGCAGAACTTCTTTCTGCGTAGGCGGCCTTCGGCCGCGCTTAGGGATTATAACGCTTACTAAGTAGTATTCTCCTTTCTGTTTCCGGAAAAGAGGGCGGAAGTATTTTTGCTCAGAACTTCATTCTGCGTAGACGGCCTTCGGCCGCGCTTAGGTATTATAACCCTTACTAAGGACAATTCTCTTTTCTGCGTTTCCGGAAAATGGGGCGGAAGTATTTTTGCGCAGAACTCCTTTCTGCGTTGGCGGGCTTCGGCCGCGCTTAGGGATTATAACTCTTACTAAGTAGAATTCTCCTTTCTGTGTTGCCGGAAAAGAGGGGCGGAAGCGAGCGAGCAAACTCCTACTCAGTGCCTTGCAGGCAGCGAGGCGCTCGCAGCTCGTAGCCAGT
>NW_023487467.1:0-1234 GCF_013731165.1 Rhagoletis pomonella | reverse complement strand
TCTTTTAGTAGTATTATGAATACATATACAAAATCTCGGAGTTTTATTGTCATCGGTGCGCTTTTTATGGCACTTTTAAGCAGGGCATAGGAGCAAAGGTTTTTTTTCCGTCGCTCCTATTTGGTATTTTATTTGGCTCTGAGTTCCGCTCTTAGCTCCGCTCCCGCTCCAAATAAAAAGTTTGTATTTATACATATATTTAATTACTTAGTACATATCGAGCCCTAACCGTCAAACATTTAGTTGACATTTTTTTATTTTTTTATTTTCTGGGCAGAGCATAGATGTACAGCTATTTGTAAGATCCCAATGTATTTATTTGGTCATGTAAATAAAGTGGCAGATATTAGTGCAGCCAGGAAAAAATCCGAAAACGGATCCGAAGAGGAAAAAAAGTGGTTTAAATGCGGATTTTTTCCGTTTACCGATTCCATTTTGGGATACTTTGACAATCCCTTTTCCCCCTTAAATGTGCGGCAGAAATGTATGTACAGACAAGAACCGAAAATTTGTTAGAAACATATACGTTTTTGGCATTTTGGATCCGGAGAAATGTACGAGAGCGCACTCTCCAATCGCAAAATTTACGTTTTTCTGCTGGCCGGGAAGTCTTTTTATTTTCATCGCCGTTAAAGTTGGCGTGGCAATATCATTGATGAACACTATTGCCAAGTAAAAATAGAATAAGAATTTATTTAACACGGTTGTTTTCAGTGGCAAAAAATAAATTAAAATTAAGTAAATTTAAATTTATATTTCTGCACATGGATCACCATGTGGTATGAGTTACAGTAATTCAAAGTTCAAACGCAAGTCGGGTAGGAAAGGCGTGGCCTAGGAGGCGTAAAAGTTTAGGGTAGCCCTCTTTTTAACCAACCTCAACTTTTTAGAGGGTGAGACTGAAGATTTTTTCAAAGTAAAATTAAGAGATGCCCTAATTGTACACGCAAAAAGATAGTTATCAAAGGCTTGCAAAACATTTGCAGAAAATTACAATGGGAAGTTATTCTTCTCTCTTGAACAATTTCAAAAAGGTAGCGATTTAGGTACAGTAAATAGCCAGTAACTTAATTTCCGGGAATCGCACTTTCGAAAAAATATTAAATACGCTAACATTGCAAATATTTAGTTAATATGTAGTTGTATAAAATTTTAATTAAGTAGATAGTTTAACCTTGGCAATTTTGAGATACCAGGTACCACACTAATCTTCTCTTCATTATAAGGCATTGAT
>NW_023487466.1:0-1234 GCF_013731165.1 Rhagoletis pomonella | reverse complement strand
TCGCTTCCTCTTATTGTTGTTTGAACGAGGCTCCTCATAATCAGACTCGGTCTCGGCTTCTCCATGCTCTTCACGCTTGTTGCCTTCTTCTGAACATTCACTTCCCGGCGTTGCTTCCACGGTAATTGTTTTTGATTCAGGTTCAACAAAAAAATGGTTCTTCTCGGTCATCACCGTCCCTTAAATTCGATTCGAAAGATTTTTCAAAAAAGATAACATCACGCGCAATTGTGATTTGATTTGTCTGCAGGTTGATTAGTCGATAACCTTTCGTAGTTGAGTGATAACCGACAAACCTCAGCTTGACTCCTTTCGGCGAAAATTTACTACCACGTGGTCTTGGCCCCTTTTGCAAAACCACTGCATCGCAACCGAACGTACGTAAATGTGAAACTGACGGCTTTCGCCCATGCCATTTTTCATAAGGTGTAACCGCACCTAAAACTTTAGTAGGACACCTGTTCCAAATGTACACCGCCGTGCTTATCGCTTCAGCCCACAATGATTGTGGCATATTTGACGAGTTTAACAAACACCTCGCCATTTCCACCAAAGTTCTGTTGGCTCTTTCAGCCACACCATTTTGTTGGGGGATATACGGCACAGTGGTTTGATGCCGAATGCCTTTTTCACGTAAAAAATGTCTCAAACTGAGAGTTGACAAATTCTCTACCATTGTCACTACGAATCGTTTTTATTTTGCGGCCAGTCTGCTTCTCCGCGGTCGCAGCCCAAATTTTGAACTTGTCAAACGCTTCTGATTTTCTTTTCAAGAAATACACTGCCGCATATCGCGAGTAATCGTCTATAAACGAGATAAAATACGATGCACCGCCAACCGAATTCACACCCATCGGCCCGCATAGGTCCGTATGCACAAGTTCCAATATATTTTTTGTATGAACGCCGCTATAGTTTGCATAGGGCTTGCTATGAATTTTGCATACCGCGCACGTAAAGCAGTCAATGGTTTTTGAAATTCGAATGCTTAAACCATTCACCATATTCATTTTTGCAAGTTTATTTAAATCGTTTACATTTATGTGGCCGAACCGCTTATGCCAATCACTCGCGTCATCACTAATCCCATTTACTCTGTCCACTCTTTGGTTCATTAAAACATTAGCAACATATATGCCGTTTTCCAATGCACCCGTAAGAATTGTTTTTTTTGTTTTTGTTTTGCATTATGGCATTATTCTTTGCAAACGTGATGACATTTCCACTCTCAGCA
>NW_023487465.1:0-1234 GCF_013731165.1 Rhagoletis pomonella | reverse complement strand
TACCACCTAACTCAGCCAGGGGTCACACAGATACAAATATCGCACACATAAGTTTAATCGAGGGGAAAAAATCTACTATAAAACGCGAGACCCTATCCTAAATACCAACCATCTCGACCAGTTGTTCGGCAAATTTAGCCAAATGACATGCTTAGCGACCGAAAGCCTGTTTTCGGTCGCTCTTAATCCCAACCTTCCATTGACTCCGTTGATGGTAATGAAGTCCCTTGTCGTCTCCGCCTTTTCCCTTACCACCAAATAGATTTCATACCAATAGGTAATATTTTAGCAATCCATTATACGTATATATTTACAATCAAGGAATTTTATGAATATTAATTTTAATTAATCCTACGTAGTAGTTATATCCTATTACAAGTAGTTGGATTAGATATTTCATTTAAATAATTGTTCAAATTTTAGGTGAATAAATCAAGGTTTTAGAAGAATGCACGTTATAAGTAGATGTAAATTTATGTGTAACAATAGTAGATTTAACAAAGTTTAGTATTACTAGATTATATACAATTTTAATAAATTGGGTATGCTTGTGAAATTACTATTTCATGGGAAATTAATATCTCGATCCATCCGAGAACAAAACAAACTTAATAAAATATTAACCAAGCCATTTTTCTGATGTATAAAACTCGCAACCTCCAACACTGTTTTTTTCCAGCGAACAGAAGAATGACTTAGCCAAGTGCAAAATAAGGAAAATAAGAACAAAACAAACCAAAATTACTTACAGCAGTCTCCGATGGTCCATCGCTGAGAAGGCCTTCCAGGCGAGGTTTTATATGTTGCTGCTGATGTTGTTGTTGTTTGTTTTCTAAATAAATTTAATGGCCTAGGAACTTCTTGCGGCCTATCCACTTTGTATAATAATTTCACTTTGCATTCACTTACATTACACCCTTCACTATTTCTAATTGTTATCTCCATTACTACTTCATTTTCTTACATTGAGTTTCTGCACTAACTAAACAAATTATTTTTGTAACTGTAATTAAACTTTGTTTTTAATCCCCTATTTTTTCCGCTATTTTCTACTATTTTTTTCCATTAAGTTTTACTAACAGGCCTCAAAAATGGTATTTCCTTTGATATTAAAGTATTAACACCTCGACAATGTATAAGCACCGACCGAATTGAACTGACTTGACGTTTACCTGAGGAAGGCGGGAAAAAACATAATAGGTTGCTGGAAGTGAACTTACTGGAAACTGTCAAA
>NW_023487464.1:0-1234 GCF_013731165.1 Rhagoletis pomonella | reverse complement strand
AATAGCTCGGCTGGTAGGCCGTCAGCTCCAGCAGCTTTGTTGTTTTTTCAGCTGCGTAATCGCTATTCGCACCTCGTCATGGTCGACTCCATCGTCTTCGACTGGAGGCTCGGGTTCGTCTTCTCCACAACTTTCAGTGCTGCTGGCATTCAATAGGGTGGAAAAGTGCTCCCTCCATAATTTAAGTACGTTCTGGACATCAGTCTCTAGGTCGCCATGGTTGTTCTTACAGAAGTTCGCCCCGGTCTTGAAACCTTCCGTAAGTCGCCTAGCTCTCTGATAAAATTTTCGGGCGTTTTTCCTTTCGGCTAGCATCTCAAGCTCTTCGCACTCACGTATTTCGGCCCCTTTCTTCTTATTGCGGAAAATACGTCTCGCTTCGTTCTTCAGTTCCATATAACGGTCCCACATGGCTCGCGTTGCGCCCGATCGCAGCGTGGCCCAATAGGCGGGGTCTTTTTTCTCTGCGGCTTCCTGAAATTCCTCATCGTACCAGTTGTTCTTTCGAGCTCGCTGAAATCCAACTTCTTCGGCGGCGGTACTTAATGATTGGGAAATGTGGTTCCACTGTTCGCGTATGTCGGATTGTTGAACAATGCTCTCAGGGAGCAGGTGTGTGAGTCGAGTGGCGAATAAATTGGCCGTGTGTTGTGATTGCAGCTTTTCGACGTTAAGCTTTCCTTGCATTGGTGGGCGCACATTTTTTGCTACACAGAGGCGGGTGCGTATCTTGGTTACACCAAGATAGTGGTCCGAGTCGATGTTTGGCACTCGGAGTATATGTACGTACGTCTAAAACGCTGGAGGCATGCCTTCCGTCTATCACAACATGGTCGATCTGGCTTCTCGTTTTTCGATCTGGAGGCAGCCGTGTAGCTTGGTGGATGTTCTCTGGTTTGAACCCACGACCCGTCTATCAAAGTACAATATTGATTAGATCAACTGCGCCGTTATTCCGGATCAACGTTGCCATCTGTCTATGCTTTTACAATGCATCCCCTTTAATGTATCTTGAGTTTTAGGCCATTTCAACGTGTCGCAACTCGTTTTTGCTCAAACTTGTAAGGAATTTCTCTTTAACAATTACCTTGCCAAGTTTCAAAATGTTAACACTTGAAGTCAGACATCAGATTATTACGAAACTAATTAAGTATAAAACTTAATTATATAATTGACACAAAAAATTGATAGGCCCTATCGCGAATTTCACGTGAACAAATACTCCCAAAAATTA
>NW_023487463.1:0-1234 GCF_013731165.1 Rhagoletis pomonella | reverse complement strand
TACACAAGCTTAGTTTGCTTGTTAGGCGAGTTGATTTAATTTCGCAAAAAATACCCCCTCCCCAAGTGTCTGCCTACAACGCTTTCTTTCTGCTACTTACTTACATACATACATACATATATTCGCGCGCATTCCTGCAAGCATAACAGAAGACTACCTACACTTTGCATTCATGTTTGTGTGCGTTCCCCCAGTTGTTGTTGCGGAAATGGCTGAGTATGCCTTGCATTTCCGCTTCTTGTTTAGACGTTACCGCCGCTGGCTGCCGCAACTGTTTGTAGTCTTTAGTTTATGTTGCTAAAGCAAAAATAGCAGAGTGCTTTTCCGCCTGTGCATAGGCAACATTACACACTTTTGTGTGTGTGTGTGTGTGTGTGTATATATATATATGTGCGCGCCATAATTTAAGGCTTACATATACTTTTTCAAATGACGCCTTGCATGCGTGCGTTTGTGTGTGTGTCTGTGTGTGTGTGTGTGTGTTGGTGCGGCATACTTCCTCTGCGAAAACAATCAACTATTGTAGTTGCAACAAAATTGCTAAATTATGCATGCCAGCTTATAAATATGCAACGCTCTATGCTAACATCATCTATCTGGCCGCCAAACAGCAATACATTCCTCGCCTCTGCTTCGCCTGCGCGCCTTTCTTTGAGAGAGTGTTTTTGTGGGCGTGAAAAAAGAGGCGTGAAATGCACAATGCAGGCAAGTAAATAGTTGTAAATTTAAAATGTTGTTAAATGCATAAAATTTAGTAGCGTCGGAATGGGCAAAATGCGTACACAATTTATAGGCGTCTAAAAAGCTGTAATGGAATTTGATGTAATGAACAGGTGTTTGTGGCGCGGCTTTTGTGGTATTTAGAATCAATTTTTTCCTCGAAAGACTTTCTGCGTATCATCCTAACTTTTACGTCAAAAAGTAGGCAAAAAAAATTAATCTAATGTTGATTTTAGTCCTAATTTACTAAAGTCGAAGGAGTTTCAGATATCTTTATGGAATAAGGGATGCAGCTCCTGAGCTTAGTTAACGAATGTTATGCACTGAGAGAAAAACCGCGTTGTTTTGCCTTTATTAGAGCAACAGAAACCAAATCAACAATTTTTAGAATTTCTGTCTGTCTGTCAGTCTGTCTGTCTGTCTGTATGTTTGTACGCCAATCTTTCGAAAACTAATCCATGAAATCGAATGCAGTTTTCACCGATGCATTGCTAAAGCTCTAACTTAAAATATG
>NW_023487462.1:769-1235 GCF_013731165.1 Rhagoletis pomonella | reverse complement strand
TTTTTTTGTTATTTTTATGGCCTTATTACAATTATATTCAACAATTTTTATGAGCTTGAGGCCGTTTAAAGTGAAACTTGTTGTGGAAGAGCAACAATAATTTGAAAAAATGGTAGAAGTGATAGCTATTTCGGAAATCACCACATTTCCTCACCAGAATTCTTTCAGTGGGACTCGAACCGACGATCACAACTGACTCTGCCAGTTGCCTACGCACTGTGCTAAGTTTGTATTGTTAATTCTTGTTGCTTATTTTCCACTATTTCTCTTTGCTAAGCCAACTACAGTCAAGCGCAGCTATTCCGCTGCAATTCACTGGATCATGTGATTGTTGGTTTTGTTGGTTTTTGTTAATATTTCTATTATTAGAATGTTTTATCTTTTTAGGTGTGCTCGTCCTTAAGTTATTTGTTTTTTGTTATTTTTATGGCCTTATAACAATTATATTCAACAATTCTTATGAGCT
>NW_023487462.1:0-669 GCF_013731165.1 Rhagoletis pomonella | reverse complement strand
TCCTCATCAGACTTTTTTCAGTAGGATTCGAACCGACGATCACCACTGACTCAGCCAGTTGCCTACGCACTGTGCTAAGTTTGTCTTGTTAATTCTTGTTGCTTATTTTCCACTATTTCACTTTGCTAAGCCAACTAAAATCAAGCGCAGCTATACCGCTGCAATTCACTTGAACACGTGGTTGTTGGTTTTGTTGGTTTTTGTTAATATTTTATTATTAGAATGTTTTAATTTTTGAGGTGTGCTCGTCCTTAAGTTATTTGTTTTTTGTTATTTTTATGGCCATATAACAATTATATTCAAAAATTTTTATGAGCTTGAGGCCGTTTAAAGTGAAACTTGTTGTGGAAGAGCAACAATAATTTGAAAAAATGGTAGAAGTGATAATGATTTCGGAAATCACCACATTTCCTCATCGGACTCCGTTCAGTGGGACTCGAACCGGCGATCACCACTTACTCAGCCAGTTGCCTGCGAACTGTGCTAAGTTTGTCTTGTTAATTCTTGTTGCTTATTTTCCACTATTTCACTTTGCTTAGCCAACTACAATCAAGCGCATCTATACCGCTGCAATTCACTTGGTCATGTGGTTGTTGGTTTTGTTGGTTTTTGTTAATATTTCTATTATTAGAATGTTTTAATTTTTGAGGTGTGCTCGTCCTTAAGTTA
>NW_023487461.1:0-1235 GCF_013731165.1 Rhagoletis pomonella | reverse complement strand
GAACTGAAGAACGAAGCGAGACGTATTTTCCGCAATAAGAAGAAAGGCGCCGAAATACGTGAGTGTGAAGAGCTTGAGATGCTAACCGACAGGAAAAACGCCCGAAAATTTTATCAGAGAGCTAGGCGACTTACGGAAGGTTTCAAGACCGGGGCGAACTCCTGTAAGAACAACCATGGCGACCTAGAGACTGATGTCCAGAACGTACTTAAATTAAGGAGGGAGCACTTTTCCACCCTATTGAATGCCAGCAGCACTGAAAGTTGTGGGGAAGACGAACCCGAGCCCCCAGTCGAAGACGATGGAGTCGACCTTGACGAGGTGCGAATAGCGATTACGCAGCTGAAAAACAACAAAGCTGCTGGAGCTGACGGCCTAACAGCCGAGCTATTCAAGTGTGGCGGCGAGGATCTGATGAGGTGCATGCATCAGCTCTTATGCAGAATATGATCAGACGAAGGCATGCCCTACGACTGGAATTTAAGTGTGCTCTGCCCAATTCACAAGAAGGGCGACCTCGCCATTCGCGCCAACTATCGCGGAATCAGCCTTCTAAGCATAGGTTATAACGTCTTATCGAGTGTATTGTGCGAAAGACTGAAGCCCACCATTAACGAACTGATTGGACCTTATCAGTGTGGCTATAGGCCTGGAATCTCCACCATAGCTCAGGTGTTCACAATGCGCCAAATCTTGGAAAAGACCCACGAGAATAGGATCAACACACACCACCTATTTGTCGATTTCAAAGATGCTTTCGACAGCGCGAAAAGAAGTTGTCTTTATGCCGCGATATCTGAATTTGGTAACCCCGCGAAACTAATACGGCTGTGTAAAATGACGTTGAGCAATACCACCAGCTCCGTCAGAATAGGGATGGACCTCTCCGAGCCGCTTGATACCAAACGAGGTTTCAGACATCTCATGTGATTTCTTTAATCTGATGTTGGAGAAGATAATAATTGTTGGCGTATGCCGACGACATCGATATTATCGGTAAAAACAAGGACTAAGTCTGTTCTGCCTTCTCGGGATTGGATAGAGAAGCAAAGCGAATGGGTCTGGTGGTGAACGAGGTTATCAAACAAACAGTCAAGAGCATACGCGTCTTGGCACATACGTCACCGTCAGTGTTGACAGTTACAAGTTTGAAAAAGTAGACGAATTCGTTTATTTGGGAACCAGCAGTAACACCAATAATAATGTCAGCCTGGAAATCGAACGGAGAATCACTC
>NW_023487460.1:0-1235 GCF_013731165.1 Rhagoletis pomonella | reverse complement strand
ACGTTTGCATCGCCTTCGAAAATACGTATTTGGAAAAATGGTCTAGCACAATGAACAAAAACTGGTTTATTCGTTTTGATCCAGGATATGGTCCTAATAAGTCGCAGTAAAAATGCTGGAATGGCCTCTCGGATACGAAGGCATTGCCCATAGGGGGTCTGGACACTTGATTGGTGGCTTTCACGGCCTTACAGTTTTCACATTGGTTCACAAAAAAACGTATGTCCTTTGCTATTTGCGGCCAAAAATATTTCTGCCGAACACGCTCTAAAGTATTTTGCCAACCTCCATGATAACTAGCATTGGAATCGTGTGAGCATTTGATTTCGAGCTTCGTCAGCCCTTCCGGTAACCACAAACGTCAGAGCGAATCCTCTTCCTCTTCCACACCTCTTCAAAACATCACTTTTTTGTAAACGCTATTGTCGACTATGCGTAGATCGGGTAGCCCTTCGCGATTGTTTTCAATTGTTTCACGCAGCTCCGAGTACTCTACGCCGTCAAATTCCTGTGATGCCAAGTCAATTTCTAGAGGTGGAGTAGAAGAGAGTTCGTCCACGTCAAAACGCGAAAGGGTTTCCGGCACAACATCCAAAGAACCTTTGCGATGCTCCATCCTAAACGTTAGCCTACGGGGAGTATAACCCCGTCTTAATGTGAACAACCCCGCAGTTTTCAAAAAACTGCTGCATCTCCTTCGAAATGAATTGCTTCCCGTTATCACTATATTCGAATTGTGGGACCCCGAACGCTGGAAAAATCCCCGTACTAAAGAACCATTACAGTTGCCGACGTTTGCATCGCCTTCGAAAATACGTATTTGGAAAAATGGTCTAGCACAATGAACAAAAACTGGTTTATTCGTTTTGATCCAGGATATGGTCCTAATAAGTCGCAGTAAAAATGCTGGAATGGCCTCTCGGATACGAAGGCATTGCCCATAGGGGGTCTGGACACTTGATTGGTGGCTTTCACGGCCTTACAGTTTTCACATTGGTTCACAAAAAAACGTATGTCCTTTGCTATTTGCGGCCAAAAATATTTCTGCCGAACACGCTCTAAAGTATTTTGCCAACCTCCATGATAACTAGCATTGGAATCGTGTGAGCATTTGATTTCGAGCTTCGTCAGCCCTTCCGGTAACCACAAACGTCAGAGCGAATCCTCTTCCTCTTCCACACCTCTTCAAAACATCACTTTTTTGTAAACGCTATTGTCGACTATGCGTAGATCGG
>NW_023487459.1:0-1235 GCF_013731165.1 Rhagoletis pomonella | reverse complement strand
TGTGATTTTACTTTATTGCTTATTTTGTTTTATTTTATTTTATTTTATTTTAATTTATTTAATTTAATTTTATTTAATTTAGTTTTATTTTATTTCATCACATTTTATTGTTTATTTAATTATATTTTAATTGAGTTGAATTTCATTTGTTTTATTAATATAATTTAAGTTTAATTGAATTGAATTGAATTTTCATTTATTTTATTTTGTTTAACTTCATTTTATTCAATACTATTAATTTTATTTAATTTTGTTTAATTTAATTTAATTCTATTTTATTTTGTTTTATTTCACTCATTTTGTTTTATTTTATTTCACTTTGTTTTTTTTTAGTTTTATTTATTTTTTTTAAATTTTACTATATTTTGTTTTTTTTGAAATGATTTTATTTTAAAATAACGGCATATTTTGACACAACTTTATCTCCTTTATCCAGACCTTTACCGATGATATTATGGCCCAAAAACTGACATACAGCCGATTTCGCAGCGCATGTACACGACTAAAGACCTATCCTGATCCAAATACATCGATAAACAGTTTTTTGGTGCCATTTGACAATGTGTTTTCACTTATTTGACGACAAATGCCACTGAATTTGACATAGTGAAAACCAGCGTTAAAGGATATACATACATATGTAAAAAATTTACGAATAAAGTCAAATATTTAATATTTGACTCACCCTTTAACTCGTCTGCTTATCGTGTATGTACATAAATATTTACATATGTATGTACATACATATTAGGTATTTGCGAACGCAATCGCTTTCACATTTTCTGTTGCGCATAACATTTTTTCTTCTATGGCGGGCCACCATCTTGAAAAAGTGCACTGCATTGAAAATGTTTCCATGAATTTCAACAAAACACTTAGATTTTCGAAAAAAAACAAGTAGATATATAAAACAAACACTTTATTTATAACTTTTATTCAACACTTTTAACTTTATACACACTTTTATTTGATATACATACATACATAGGTACAAACTAATTTTTATAACTTTTTTGCAACACACAGCACTAAGTAGAAAATTACACAACTCAACCGGACGGATGCTAAAGCGCGCTACTAATGATATGCACATGTCGATATCCGAATGTGAATTTCCTATTTAGTCGATTTCTAAACCACTTACGGTATATCTATTTCCTCCAGTGAAATGTTGATTGTATGTGGCTTACAGTTGATGAATGCCACCGAATTCTATGGCGTGTAGCATACTTTTT
>NW_023487458.1:0-1235 GCF_013731165.1 Rhagoletis pomonella | reverse complement strand
TATCTCGTTGTAGCCAAGATACGCACCCGCCTCTGTGCAGCAAAAAAATGCAAGGAAAGCTTAACGTCGAAAAGCGGCAATCACAACAGACGGCCAATTTATTCGCTCTCTGAGAGCACTCTTCAACAATCCGGCATACGCGAGCAGTGGAACCACATTTTTGGCTGACAGGAAGAACGCCCGAAAATTCTACCAGAGGGTTAGGCGACTTGCGGAAGGTTTGAAGACCGGGGCGAACTCCTGTAAGAAGAACAATGGCGACCTAGTGACCAATGTCCAGAATATACTTAAATTGTGGAGGGAACACTTTTACAACCTACTTAATGGCAGCAGCGCTGAAAGTAGCGAAGAAGGCGAGCCCGAGTCCCCAGTCGATGATGATGGGGTAGCTGTCCCACCGCCTGACTATGACAAGGTACGAATAGCGATTACGCGGCTAAAAACAACAAATCTGCAGGAGATGACGGTCTGCCAGCCGAGCTTTTCAAGTACGGCGGCGAGGAGCTGATGAGGTGCATGGATCAGCTCATATGCAGGATATGGTCAGATGAACGCATGCCCGACGACGGGAATTTAAGTGTGCTCTGCCCAATCAACAAGCAAGGTCTTATCAAGTGTATTGTGCGAAAGACTGAAGCCCACCGTCAACGAGCTGATTGGACCTTATCAGTGTGGCTTTAGGCCTGGAAAATCCACCATAGATCAAGGATTCACAATACGCCAAATCTTCGAAAAGAACCGCGAGAATAGGATCGACACACGCCATCTATTTGTCGATTTCAAAGCCGCTTTCGACAGCACGAAGAGAAGTTGTCTTTATGCCGCGATGTCTGAATTTGGTATCCCCGCGAAACTAATACGGCTGTATAAAATGACGTTGAGCAATACCACCAGCTCCATCTGAATAGGGAAGGACCTCTCCGAGCCGTTTGATAATAAACGAGGTTTCAGACAAGGGGACTCCCTTTCGTGTGATTTCTTTAATCTGATGTTGGAGAAGATAATAAGAACCGCAGAACTGAACCGCTCGCGCACAATACTTTACAAGAGCTAAAGTATGCCGACGACATCGATATTATCAGTAAAAACAAGAGCTACGTCTGTTCTGCCTTCTCGGGATTGGATAGAGAAGTAAAGATGGGTCTGGTGGTGAACGAATACAAAACAAAGTATCTCCTGTCATCACAAAAACAGTCAGAGCATACGCGTCTTGGCACCCACGTCACTGTTGACAG
>NW_023487457.1:0-1235 GCF_013731165.1 Rhagoletis pomonella | reverse complement strand
AATTATTAGGACAATACCAACGTTCTTGGTCATTTAGCATTACAAAATTATGCAAAGCAATGCACCCCAACACAATACTTTCGCAATTATCTGGACTGTAGTCCATTGTTCGGCGAATAATGCGCCATCGAGCGCTCAAAATTCCAAAACTATTCTCGACTACTCGGCGTGCCCGCGAAAGCCTGTAGTTAAATATTTGTTTGCTTCTATTTAAATTGGTACCTGAATATGGCATCATTATATTTCGCCTCAAAGGAAACGCATTGTCTCCTACAAAAAAGTGAGGAAAGGGTTCAGCTCCACTGCGCAGCGGTCTATCAGGCGGTAACGGCAAAGTATTCGAAATTAGCGATTGCCCAAATTCCGAAACCTGGAATATCCCTGTGAAATAAAAAAATAAATGCAAACATTAAAGTTTGGATTGCCGACAATTATTTTATTATAACTTGCCTGCATCACTTTGGCTACCATAGCTTCCTATACTAACGGCCGTGAAAGTATATTTCGCGTCACAAGCAGCCATTAAGACTATACTATGAAATTTCTTGTAGTTGAAGAACATCGAACCGGACTTCCTAGGGCATTGTAAGGCGATGTGTTTCCCATCAATTGCACCTACACAATTTGCCATGTTCCACATTGTTTGAAAATCGTTGGCAATATCTTTATACTGCTCTTCGGTGGGTTCCGCTACATAGATAGGTGAAAGCAATCGCCAAAACACGTCGCAAGTTTCCAGAATGATGTTACGCACTGTTGTCCTACCCAGCTTATAGCTCCAGGCTAGAGTTTGGATTGGTGCCGCATGTCCCAAGTGCCTTTAAAATGAAAAAAATAATTATGCATTAATTTACAAACATATTGAAAAAAACCTTAAATTATCCTACAAAAGGGTCAACGAAACACGCTCTTCGACACCAATACGTTGTCTTGGTTTGCGCAAAGCATCAGCCACCAAAGTAAGCAACAAGTTGTATACCGAACGAGTCATCCTTGTGTGTTGGAACAATTGCTCCTCCGTCATGGCCTTTATTCTTTTGAACACTTGACGGTGGTACCCCTTCTTTAACCAATTCCGGTTTATTGGATGGATACCCCACCGCCTAATTCTCTGTTGACGTCGGCGCATTTTACATGCTTTGTACATTTTTATTAAATCCAAAAACATTTTGCACAATCTTAATTTTTCTGTCATTTTTTAGTTTTAAAATTATTCACACAAAATAGCGTTTTCA
>NW_023487456.1:0-1235 GCF_013731165.1 Rhagoletis pomonella | reverse complement strand
CCGTTATACAGGAGGAGATGTTTCTCCAGCGTTCGTTTGCTGCTTGTACGGTGCTATTCCTGGCATGTAGCTTGAAAGTGGCCATTGGTATACCTACCATGTCCTTCCCCGGAAGGATGGGGGTGGTCGTACCATTCCTCGTCAGTTCGTCAGCTTGGCAGTTGCCCTCAATATCTCGGTGTTCAGGCACCCACATGAGTTGTATTCTATAATGCTGGGCCATCTCGTTTAGAGATATGCGGCATTCAGTGCGAGACTTTGTGTTGTCTACGGCTGAGTCTAGAGATTTCAGGGCTGCTTGACTGTCAGAGAAGATAAAGACCTGTATTTTCTCTTTGGGTATTCTTGCTAGATACCGAGTGGCCTCGTGGATGGCCAGCACCTCCGCCTGGTATACACTGCAATGGTCTGGAAGGCGAAAAAATGTTTTCAGTTCCAACTCCGGGGAGAAGACTCCTCCCCCGACATTTCCGTCGAGTTTGGAGCCATCAGTGAACATATTTATAGCGTTGCGAATATGGTGAGCCCTGATGTCCCAGTCCTTTCGAGTTGGTATGGTAATTATGTAGATTTTGGTGAAGGTGTTTGATGGTATGCAGTAGTCAGTACCTGCAGGTATCGGTGTGGGCGCCCTTGTCCCTAGGATTGTCGAATGGCCTGATGGACTGTAAGGCCAGAAGCCTGCCTCTCTAAGTCTTAAGGCTGCTATAGTGGCTATTTCCCGAGCTACCAGATCAAGCGGGGCAGATGTAGGACCGCGTTAAGAGCTTCGGTCGGGGAGGAACAAAGAGCTCCACTTATGCATAGTTCTGTACTCCTTTGTACCTTTGGAAGTTGCCTGAGCGCTGTTGTCTTATCGAGCGTAGGCCACCATACTAGGGCTCCGTAAAGCAGAATCGGGCGAACAATGGAAGTGTAGATCCAGTGAACTTCTTAGGTGAGAAGCCCCACGATACACCGATCGCCTTTTTACATGTGAAAAGTGCTGTGGTGGCTTTCTTGATGCGTTCCATTGTGTTGTCATTCCCGAGCAGTTTGCTGTCAATAACTACTCTAAGATACCTGGCAGTGCGTTTAAATTCCAGGCGTGAGCCATCGAGTTTGGGTGGTATAAGAGCCGGTATTTGTATCGCCTGGTAAAGAGGACTAGCTCTGTTTTAGCTGGGTTCACCTCAAGACCGATGTTTTTGGTCCAAGTAACGAGTGAGCCAAGAGCAGCTTCTATAAGATCACAT
>NW_023487455.1:0-1235 GCF_013731165.1 Rhagoletis pomonella | reverse complement strand
AGAATTCGAGACGAGCAAAGGTAATAAAGGTGTAAATTTTTTAAATGCAGTATATACAATTTAACGCATTATGTATTTCAGAGATAATTTGAGAGACTTCGCGACGACCAAAATCCCTTTGAGATTACAACAGACGAGCATTTCATTGATTTATATCGGTTCCCTAAAGCTTTGTGCCTGGAATTAATTAATGAATTAATGCCATTTATGCCGAACTCGCAAAGGAGACATGCTGTTCCAAGTCATGTAATTATTTTAAGCGCCCTGCGTTTTTTTGCCACTGGTAGCTTTCAAAGAAGTGTGGGGCAAGACAGTTTATCTGCTTTATCCCAAACATCAGTTAGCAGATGTGTGCAAGTGGTGGCAACTGCACTTAATAACATAGCCCACAGACATATAAAGTTCCCAAAACGCGAAGACTTCCCGGCGCTCAAAATAAAATTCATGGAAAAATACCAATTTCCTGGAATAATCGGACTCATAGACGGAACGCACATCAAAATATCAGCCCCGAAGAAAGAAATTGAGCATGTTTACTATTGCCGAAAGGGTGGGCACTCCAAGAACGTTATGATAATATGTGGTGCTGATTATATCGTTTTGTCTGCTAGCGCGCGGTTCGGAGGTACTGCTCATGACACATATGTATGGCGTCGCTCTCGAGCTTGCAGAGCTCTGGAGGAGCTTTATAAGGCGGGTGAGCGCGATTTTTGGCTTCTGGGTGATAGTGGCTACCCACTACAGGTACAATTTATATTATTTTTCTTTGTTAAAGATCTAATGCTAATATAAATTTTAAATTAGCCTTGGCTGATGACACCAATTAGTGCGACATCATGTACCGCAGAAGAGCGCTACAATATAGCACACAAGTCAACTCGAGCTCTTGTAGAAAAATGCATTGGCTTACTAAAAAGCAGATTTCGCTGTCTGTCGAAGGAAAGAGCCCTTTTCTACAGTCCACCAAAAGCAGGCCTCATAATCAACGATTGCCTGGTTTTACACAACTACTTGATTCGGGCTAGAGCGCCGTTCGATGAAATTTATTTGGAAGACTCTGATGAGCCTGAAGAATGTGGTGGCCCTTCTTCAGCTATTTCAACACAGAATATATTATCCATTGCGAAAAGACAACGATTGCAAATTGTTCAAAATGCTTTTACTAATAACATTCAAAATTAGATTGAGAATAATTCAACTTTTTATTTTACATTCGTATTTTTACTTATTTACAT
>NW_023487454.1:0-1235 GCF_013731165.1 Rhagoletis pomonella | reverse complement strand
CTGGTACTAGCAACAAATCGTCGATATACGGGTATTATCGCATTCGGTTAAAGCGCTTAGAAATGCATGCGAGTATGTACAATGTGCATACATATATATTTGCAAATATTTCATGGACACAACATTTTGGTGACTGATTGGATACATCAATAAGAGGAACGTAAGCTTTCAATTGGCGCATTTGTGTTTCAGTCTAATCTGACTGAAGTACAAATAAACAAACGTAGTATTACTGAATATGGAATTTACGCAATTTGTTCGGCTTATTACACCAAATACTTATCAGGTTTAACGCCGTCTTGGGATGCCAATAGAATATGTGATTTTATGTGCGATTTGAGCTACATAAGTTATAGGTAGATAAGTACATACTACAGAAGTATGCATATCCATTTACAGTAGAGAAGTGAGTATGTATAAATGTAATGCAGGGAATAGACAAATTTGTCAGTAAAAAATCTAGTCTGATTCTTAAAACGCATCAACTTTTTCAGCAATATCGGAATATATTCTTTTTTTGATATATAAAGCTCTAAACATCTCGTTAAAGATTGCGTAAGTCATTTTTTCAAAATATTTTCTAGTTTAGTTTCTATTCGCATTTAAAGATTTTGGTAGGGTTTCTTTTCCAGCCCCAGGTCCGCCGGTTTGTTCGCCTGTGCACACGATAACTCGAGTAAAAAATTGAGATATCTTAACGAAACTTGGTATGTGCACTTCTTTTCAGCGTAGGACGGATGGTATTGAAAATGGGAAGAATCGGACAATAACCACGCCTACCTCCCGTATAACATTAGTTTTCACTGCGATATTTTATTAATTATCGAAGCTTATTCACTTAAAATTTATACTTACATTCACTTTTAGACGAAAAATAAGAATATTATACAGGTTTCGAAAATAGGCTTAGCCATGCCCACTTATTATTCCATATCGTCGTTTAAAGTACAAAGCCGCGTACCGTCATTCTGAAAACCCGCGTAAGTGACATTTGCTGCCGATTCCATTGCTGCCATTCGTCCAGAAGTATAGTAGCCAGAAATGCGATTGCTTTATAAACAAGAGAACCATTTTGAAATATGAGTGTTTTTATTCTCTAGAAAATAATTTATGCAATCTTACATACGCGGTTTTGCATTATCTTGGTACGCGTTGTTGCATTTTTTTGATACCGCTAATATTGCTAATTTTTTCCACAACAGCTAAGAGATCTTAAAAGCTTCTTCAAGGATGAT
>NW_023487453.1:903-1236 GCF_013731165.1 Rhagoletis pomonella | reverse complement strand
CACACACACGGCGCTACGACTAGAGTGCTAGCAACCTTATGTCCAAAGAGAGGGAGAGCGAGAGAGAGGTGACGTTCGTTGTGGTCGTGCGGTCGGGTCGGAGCGGATGATGGCGAGAGTGCTAGCAGCACGGCGGTTGCCTTCCAGGAGTAGCGCAGCAACGGTGAGATCGCTAGCGGCACGGCGGGTGGCTCTCGGCAACAGCGAGGCAACGCTTGAGCAACGGTGAGAGCGCTAGCAGCAGCGGAGCAACGGTGGGAGCGCTAGCAGCACGGCGGGTGATTCCCGGCAACAGCGGAGCAACGGTTGAGCAACGGTGGGAGCGCTAGCAGC
>NW_023487453.1:118-893 GCF_013731165.1 Rhagoletis pomonella | reverse complement strand
ACGGTGGGAGCGCTAGCAGCACGGCGGGTGATTCTCGGCAACAGCGAGGCAACGCTTGAGCAACGATGAGAGCGCTAGCAGTAGCGGAGCAACGGTTGAGCAATAGGTGACCAGCGGCGGCGGCCCGACGGGTGATCTTCGGCAACGGATGTCCTCTAATGGCAACGGGTGGCTCGTATTACTACTCGGCGACTCGGCAACCGATGGAGCGGAGCGACCTAGCGAGACTGACTCGTCAGGCACCGCCGCTCCCATGATTGCACACTACATGAGTAGGGGCTGGAATGGGGGCGGCGGTAGCCGTGGCTCGGCCAACCGGAGACGATTTAGTGCGTCCGAAAACACACCATTAGGCGCCAACCGATTGGTCGAGCCGTGCTTGGATTAACCAGCCGGAGACGATTTAGTGCGTCCGAAGGCACACCACTAGGCGCCAACCGGCTGGTCAAGCAATGTTTGGGTTGACTAGTCAGAGACGATTTAGTGTGTCCAAGGACACACCACTAGGCGCCAACCGACCAGTCAAGCCCAACGCTTACCTAGCGAGACTGACTCGCCTGCGCACTTGTTCAGCTTTTTATACCCGATGCTGTGTATTTCGTTTGAGAATTCGTCGTGTATGCTGTCCCGATGGTAGCTGGCGAACGAAGTGGTTGGTATGCTGCTAGCAGTGTTTTGCCTGATGCTGTATGAGTGTGCCGAAAAGTACATATGTACAGTGTCGCGTATGTACGGTGGTATATATATGTGCAGTGGAGTGTGTATGCTTCGTTTG
>NW_023487453.1:0-108 GCF_013731165.1 Rhagoletis pomonella | reverse complement strand
ACAGTGGTGTCTGTATGTATGTATAGTGGGATATGTGTGTACGGTGGGGTGCGTATGTACTCCAACGTGCTGTGTACTATTGTTTCGTAGTGAATTGCTACGTTACAA
>NW_023487452.1:0-1236 GCF_013731165.1 Rhagoletis pomonella | reverse complement strand
GCATAAGTCAATGGCTTATAGTCCGTATATAAAATGAAATTTCTAGCTTCCAACATATGACGAAAATATTTAATCCCACAATATGCTGACAACAATTCTCTATCATAAGTGCTGTAGTTGCATTCAGCACGTGATAATTTCCTTGAGAAAAAACCAAGAGGTCTCCAATCTTGGCATTTTTTCTGCTCCAAGACTGCTCCAATAGCGGTATTTGAGGCATCGACCTTAAGACAAATTTCTCCTTTCGGATTAGGATGCACTAATATTACTGCATTTGCAATGCTGTGCTTGCAATGTTCGAATGCATCATTTAACTCCTTGGTCCAGTAAATTTTTGTCTTATCATTTTTTGCACCTTTTGTCAAATCATTGAGCTTTGCTTGAATTTCTGCCCATGCAGGTAAACATTTTCGATAAAAATTAATCATTGCCAGAAAACGACGAAGTTCACTTACATATATCCTCAGGCCTCTTGTATAAGAGTATTGCATCAACTTTTGACTTCATAGGAGAAATGCCTTCGCTGCTTATTTCAAAACCTAGAAATTCGATTTTGGACACTCCAAATTAGAGCTCTCGATTTTGTTCGCACATTTTCAAACAGCCCGGGTATATGAGCAGCGAGTACTCGCACACTTGTTCAATGCTCATTACTCGAAAATTTTCGAGCATGAGCTCGAGCAATTCGAGTTTTTTCGAGTAATTTGAGCAATGTTTTTTTTATTATATTGACATTTTTGGTAGCAACTTTTTAATCATTTCAAATTATTGATATATAATGCAAAGATTGTTACATTGGTTTTTATTAATACAATTTATTTAACATGAATTAGAAAGCAGCTGCTGACAAATACAATTTACAAATTTTCTTTTGTTTATGAAATTGTTCAAAAACTCGAAAATTTGGAACAAACATTTGAGCTGTTGAGCAATGAACGAGTTTCGAGCGAGTATCGAGCTACTCGCATTGCTCGATACCCGGGTATCTAGAGCTCTACTCCAAATACACATTTATCAGGATTGATAATAATTCCAAATTCTTTGAAACGTTGAAGTAATATCTTAATATGTTCCAAATGTTCATTAACATTTGTTGAAGCGATTAGAACATCGTCAATGTAGACAAAAACGAAATCTAAAGTTCGACAAACTTCGTCCATATATCGTTGAAAAGTTTGTGCAGCATTTCGAAGGCCAAACGGCATTTTAAGAAATTCGAAAAGTCCGAATGGCGTT
>NW_023487451.1:0-1236 GCF_013731165.1 Rhagoletis pomonella | reverse complement strand
AAAAGTGACTAATTAAAATATAGCTCGTTAATCTGACACAGTTATCGCTTAATTGTTTTTCTTTTGGTGTTAACATGGGAAAAACAACATCAAAAGTAACTGCATATCAAAGTATCATAATGATGAATATCCGTAATATTTACATAAATACATATGTATGTAACGGGTGATTTTTTTGAGGTTAGGATTTTCATGCATTAGTATTTGACAGATCACGTGGGATTTCAGACATGGTGTCAAAGAGAAAGATGCTCAGTATGCTTTGACATTTCATCATGAATAGACTTACTAACGAGCAACGCTTGCAAATCATTGAATTTTATTACCAAAATCAGTGTTCGGTTCGAAATGTGTTTCGCGCTTTACGTCCGATTTATGGTCTACATAATCGACCAAGTGAGCAAACAATTAATGCGATTGTGACCAAGTTTCGCACTCAGTTTACTTTATTGGACATTAAACCAACCACACGAATGCGTACAGTGCGTACAGAAGAGAATATTGCGTCTGTTTCTGAGAGTGTTGCTGAAGACCGTGAAATGTCGATTCGTCGCCGTTCGCAGCAATTGGGTTTGTGTTATTCGACCACATGGAAGATTTTACGCAAAGATCTTGGTGTAAAACCGTATAAAATACAGCTCGTGCAAGAACTGAAGCCGAACGATCTGCCACAACGTCGAATTTTCAGTGAATGGGCCCTAGAAAAGTTGGCAGAAAATCCGCTTTTTTATCGACAAATTTTGTTCAGCGATGAGGCTCATTTCTGGTTGAATGGCTTCGTAAATAAGCAAAATCATGCGATTTGACGCCTTTAGACTATTTTTTGTGGGGCTACGTCAAGTCTAAAGTCTACAGAAATAAGCCAGCAACTATTCCAGCTTTGGAAGGCAACATTTCCGAAGAAATTCGGGCTATTCCGGCCGAAATGCTCGAAAAAGTTGCCCAAAATTGGACTTTCCGAATGGACCACCTAAGACGCAGCCGCGGTCAACATTTAAATGAAATTATCTTCAAAAAGTAAATGTCATGGACCAATCTAACGTTTCAAATAAAGAACCGATGAGATTTTGCAAATTTTATGCGTTTTTTTTTTAAAAAAAAAGTTATCAAGCTCTTAAAAAATCACCCGTTATTTGCTTTATGAAATTACAGTGACTATAATGGGCACCAAAATTGATGAAGGAAGTGATAAGTACAAGGAGGTTATGAATGCATTTAACATGTAAGTAAACTATC
>NW_023487450.1:0-1236 GCF_013731165.1 Rhagoletis pomonella | reverse complement strand
TTTTTTAAGAAAAAATGGTATGTAGTGCTAACTTGACACCATACACCTAGTCGATAGAATTGAGATATCCAATATGTTACTATGCCATTACTTGTAGCTTTTAACTTTAAAATTTGTTGTGGTAAGAAAAAATTTGTAGCTCTCGTTTTTTAAGAAAAAATGGTATGTAGTGCTAACTTGACACCATACACCTACTCGATAGAATTGAGATATCCAATATGTTACTATGCCATTAATTGTAGCTTTTAACTTTAAAATTTGTTGTGGAAAGAAAAAATTTGTAGCTTGCGTTTTTCTGGAAAAAGTTGAGTTGACCCTTTTTGACACTATGAACCATTGACGACAGAATTGAGATATTGAAAAGGTTACAACGGCATTAACTGTAGCTTTTTTGTTGTAAACTTGTTGTGGAAAGAAAAAATTTGTAGCTTTCGTTTTTTAAGAAAAAATGGTATGTAATGCTAACTTGACCCCATACACCTAGTCGATAGAATTGAGATATTGAAAATGTTATAACGGCATTAATTGTAGCTTTTTTGCTGTAAATTTGTAGTGGAAGGAACAAATTTGTAGCTTTCATTTTTTAAGAAAAAATGGTATGTAGTGGTAACTTGACACCATACACCTAGTCGATAGAATTGAGATATCCAGTATGTTACTATGCCATTAATTGTAGCTTTTAACTTTAAAATTTGTTGTGGAAAGAAAAAATTTGTAGCTTTCGTTTTTCTGGAAAAAATTGAGTTGACCCTTTTTGACACTATGAACCATTGACGACAGAATTGAGCTATTGAAAATGTTATAACGGTATTAATTGTAGCTTTTTTGTAGTAAATTTGTTGTGAAAAGAAAAAAATTGTAGCTTTCGTTTTTCTGGAAAAAATTGAGTTGACCATTTTTCGAACAAAATTTAGTTTGTAGTGCTAACTTGACACCATGCACCATTGACGACAGAATTGAGATATTGAAAATGTTATAACGGTATTAATTGTAGCTTTTTTGTTGTAAATTTGTTGTGAAAAAAAAAAAATTTGTAGCTCACGTTTTTTAAGAAAAAACGGGAGGTAGAGATATCTTCTTTCCACAAAAAATTTTAAAGTTAAAAGCTACAATTAATGGCATAGTAACATATTGGATATCTCAATTCTATCGACTAGGTGTATGGTGTCAAGTTAGCACTACATACCACTTTTTCTTAAAAAACGAGAGCTACAAATTTTTTCTTTCCACAACAAA
>NW_023487449.1:0-1236 GCF_013731165.1 Rhagoletis pomonella | reverse complement strand
TATTGTAATCTCGAATTATATTCGGTTTCATAGAAATTCTTCCATTGCGATTGGGCACCTCTACCATTTCAATAGCGTGCATGTTTTAAATGGAAAGGACTTCTCGTTTGTCTTTCCATTTGCATACAGTAACAGGACCATTTGTCTGCCAAAAACACTCCCCTCTTTTTAGTTTACGATTTACCACATCTTTGGGGTTTCCTTTTCTGTTACTTCGTAGGGTTCCACACACATAAGTTTTTCGTGTATATAACAGTTTTGTAAGACTAACTGAATTATAAAAATTATCCATGTAAAGCGCGTAGCCTTTATCGAGATAGTCCTCAAGGAAATGTAAAACAACGTCAGCAGTGTGACCTACATTATGGGTAGTTTCCTCAGATTTTCCGCTGTAAATTTTTATTTTTATTACAAGACCGTCGGACTCACATAGTTCATATAGTTTGACACCATATTTGTGTTTTTTATTTTTTATGTATTGGCGGAAAAGCAATCTTCCCCGCCATAGCATCATGGATTCGTCAATACAAATATTTTTACTTGGTACATAGTTTTCACGCATAACATCGTTGAAATGATTTAGGATTGGTCTCACCTTGTATAATCTGTCGGTAGATGGTTGTGAGTTATCAACCAAATGAAAATAACGAAGTATCAACTTGAATCGATTGCGGCTCATATGTGTGCGCCAAAAGTTTACATTATATAGCTTGTTTGTGTTCCAGTAATGTTCTATTGTTGGAAAAGTACAAGGTCCCATTTGCAATAAAAGTGCAATAAAAAATTTTAACTCTGTAGCACTTATGTCTTGCCAATTTGATATCCTTTTAGATTTTTTTATAGCATTTTGATTCCCATTTTCCAATGTTGCAATTTCTTGCGCAGCATATAAATTAGTTTGTTCTACCAGTAATGCAAGAAACTCATCCGAAAAAATAAATCCACCAGCGTTTGTACTGTAAAATTTGATGTATCTAATTTCACACCAACATTTTCTTCGAAAAGAAATAATTCGGGATTGTGTTGAACTTCTGTCCACAAATCATCATTCTCATTTGACGTTGTTGCTTGAAAATCATCGTCATTATTATCAGATTCGGAGACGTCTTCAGGTTCGGAGATGACTTCATCTTCACTATCACTTGTATTCTCAGAAGGCTCATAAATGTCGTTACTACCATCGCTGAACTCATCTTCTGAATCACTTAGATTTGCGTTGTACTCAATTTCACTTTG
>NW_023487448.1:0-1236 GCF_013731165.1 Rhagoletis pomonella | reverse complement strand
TATATATATATATATATATATATATATATATATTATATATATTATATTATATTATTTTATATATTAATTTATATTTCATTTACTTTATCAATTTAACTGGGTTATAACTTTAAAAATAGGCGGCAACCCTCCTAAAAAAATATTTCCAGCAGTTATCTTTCTTAAACCTCTTTAATTTAATATCAATATTGTAATATATCATTTAGTTTATCAATTAAATTGCGCAAAATTTTTTAACAGGTGGCAACCCTCCTTTAAAATATTTTCGACTGTAAGCCTTCTTAAAACTCTTTAGTTTGACACCCACATGGCAATATTTTATTTATTTTATCAATTTGATTGAGTTAAAATTTTCAAATAGGTGGCAACACTCCTCAAAAATATTTCTAGCAGTTATCTTTCTTAACTTTCTTTAATTTGATACCAATATTGTAATATTTCATTTATTTCATCAGTGTAATTTAGTTAAACTTTGAAACAGGTGGCAACCCTTATGATACATATTTTCGGCTGTAAGCCTTCTTAACACTCTTTAGTTTGATACCCACATTGCAATATTTCTTTACTTAATCAACTTAACTGAGTTAAAATTCTCAAATAGGTGGCAACGCCCGTAAAAAATACTTCCAGCAGCTATCTTTCTTTAACCTCTTTAATTTGATACCCATATTGCAATAATTTATTTATTTTATCAATATATTTGGGTTTAAAATTTTTTAAATAGGTGGCAACCCTCCAGTTTTTTTGCGATATCATTGGTTCTGGTATTATACAGAACAATACAAAAAAAAATATTCAAATCGGTTCAGCCGTTCTCGAGTTTTGACGACCGTGACATACGAACACAACATTTTTATTAATATAGATATGACCGTAATAAAATGTTTTATACTTCAATACAACTAATTAGCGCTATTTTTGCAATTCGCAATGATCTTAAAAATATTTGAAGTGAAATATGTACTTTATGAGTTAAATGGAAACTATTTTATATGTAAAAATATATTCCGATTTACTTCAAATAAATTATGTAAAATGTTTTATACATGGATCTGATTTTAATAATAATATTTATTACTTTCATCTAACATTGCTTTTATTGTAAGTTTTCACGAGTAGTTGCAGTTTTCTGCAATTGTTTCTGGCCGACTATACATGCTAAAGCTAAATAATTTCAAAACTTCTACCATATTAAACGTTTATATTTTAATAAAATGTAATCAATTACTTAATAAT
>NW_023487447.1:0-1236 GCF_013731165.1 Rhagoletis pomonella | reverse complement strand
TGGGATAATCACATAAACATAGTTGTAGGTAAACTTTATGGTATGCTTCGCGCTCTCTGGTGTTCACAGTACTTTACTCCTCACCATATTCGACTTTTGCTCGTCAAAACATATCTTATGCCCTCTCTATTGTATGGTTGCGAAATTTTTTGCCAATTGTGGTTCAGCGTGCAAGCACAAGCTTAATGTGCTCTTTAATAATATTACACGTTACGTTTTCGGAGTCAAGGCTAGGAGCCCCGTTTCTCATTACGCAGTCTCTATTTACTCTATCCAGCTCTTACAGTTCAGATCTCTTTTACTTTTGCATAAGATTTACTATACGAAGGAGCCTGAATACCTCTATCAAAACATAACTGCCACGAAATCTATGAGAAACTCTAAGCTTCTCTCGGTCAGGTTCAAAACAAAGACGTCTGAAAGGCAATATTTGGTGCAAGCGACCCGACTTTGGAACTCTCTTCCACAAAATATAGTATCGATTGGTAACATGAGCACTTTAAGCGTGAGTTACAGAGACATCTTAGTTCGTAAACTTGATTTGTAATTTGAATATATTTTATCTTATTTTATTTTTGTTCCAAGTACCGTATAATATCTATTTCTACTATTGCTTAATTTATTATTACTGTTTCCTTCTTGCAAAATATTTGTACTGAAAATGTTAACCGATGTGACTAGCACTATTAATTATAAGGTTTTACCCTTGCTGTGTTAGGATTGATCCACAAATTGAATAAATTGAATTGAAATTGAATTGAATTGAATAACATAGGGATATATAAGTTTGGTGTAATATGCATAAAGTGTTTTACTTTGTAAACCTGTGTAATTCAACTCGTAAATTGTTAGATAATTCATATTATACGATTTGAAGAATTCGGAATACATATAAAGATTGCCATAAGAAAGATGAAGCACCGCAGTGTATCGTATAGCACCTGTTTGAGGGCCTTTTCTTTTTACCGTTATCGCATCAAATACGATATCGTGTCGCACCGATAGCATCGCATCTGTTTGAGACACCGGGGCGCCTCAGGGAGTAACGGTGGCCTTGCAGCGGCATGGGGTGCTGCCGTATTGGACCCTTATAATAATAATAATAATAATAATAATAATAATAATAATAATAATGATGGAGAGTCTGCTCAAAATACGCTTGACGTCAGCCATAGAAAGCGAGGGAGGGCTTTCACCCCGACAACATGGCTTCAGGAAGGGACACTCAACTATAGG
>NW_023487446.1:0-1236 GCF_013731165.1 Rhagoletis pomonella | reverse complement strand
ACGGCTCATTAAAATCGGACTTAAAATGGCGACGTAGTGTCAAAAAAGGTAAATAGCCCATCGGGGGGGGGCGTGGCAAAAAAAAATTTTTTTTGGGATCGCCTTCAAATTATCTTTAATCCTAGGGGTGGACTGGAAAAACTTTTTTTTTTGTATGGGGACCGATCCGCACTAATGCACATGAATGCGCATGTGGTACTTACTCTGCGCCAATGTTGCTAAATAATCGGGATAGCGAGTTGCGGTGTGTGTTTGATCGAAATACATACGAATTTTGCACGTGAAAGTTCTTTGTTGATTTGTGGTTGAAGATGTTGCTCTCTCTTCAGGCGAAGAGCTATTGTATATTTGGCCCAATTACACACACATATGTATGTACATACATGGGCGTCATCACTACCAAGGGGCAGGACGATCTGTAGAAGCCACAGAATTGAGCTACATATATATCAAATTAAAGTGCAAGCTGCAGTTGCAGCTGACCATGTTTGTCACAAAAGAAAAAGTGGCAGAAACGTCGATAGTGAGCAATTTAATCTATTAAAAATATTAACAAATTTTCCGTGGAATTGAGATTCGGAAAAGTTATTAGATATTATTTATAGTTTTAAAATATATTTCACGAAAGCAAAAAATAAAAATAGCTGAGATCCCTTTCTTTTTTAAACACCTAGGATATCACTGACCATTATAAAGGGCCCTGAATGACGGCAAAGATCAAAGCTTAAACATTTTTGAATTGGCATTTTTGGCGAAATGGCAATGTTGCGAACAAAATTGTATGAACCATCTATCGCAACTCCGGATTGCAAATGTAAAATTTTCAAAAAATGCCGCCCTTTATAGAAATAGAAAGGTTTTTACAATTATATTTCGAAGCAGCCTTAACTGATATAAATACTTTTTCTTGAAGTATTTGAAGACACTAAAAAAACATGTGTTTCGCGACTTTGACTTTGCAATGATTGCCAGCTCAAATACTATGGCAATGTCGCAATTTTGTCGGAAGAAAGTTCCCATACAAAATTAATCAGACGCGTCGCAAGGTGGCAAATTTTGCGGCAAATGCGAAATTTGAAACAACTTTGCGAAGTTTCATGAATCCCACTAATATAAAGTGTTCCAGCTAGCAATGACATTATATTTCGGTACACTTATTTGGCAATTTATTATCATCATTTTTTCCTTAATTTGACTTTCGTGTTAACCCTTTTGAGTGAGGAATTATGAAGTTTT
>NW_023487445.1:0-1236 GCF_013731165.1 Rhagoletis pomonella | reverse complement strand
ACTGGTCTTGCATTAATTAGTTCACTCGACCCAGATAGCACTGTATAATTTCCAAAAATTATTGAAACATTGTGTCTTTTTAAATTTTGGTCGCTGATATTTTTCAAAAATTATTAAATTTAATTTTTTTTTTAGTTTTAATTTTGTCGCACGTAATACTAATAGGTTTGGTTTAAATCCTCACAAATTATATATATTTTTGTAAACATCAATACCTTTCGAAATGTAGGTCGATTAGGTGATTTTTTCATGGGATATCGACAAATAACTGCGAAGAGTACCAAAAATACTTTTTTCGAAAAAATTACGAAAGGCTTCGTCCACAAAAATGGGTATTGCTTTCACGTTCAGTTAACAAAAGTTTGTCCGGCAAATTCTATTTCACAAAGATTGAGTTTTCGTGTAAACTAGCTTGATTATAATCATTTTGGTCCAACATTTCTACAAAAATTCACGTTCTCGTCTTGCAGTTTCCCATTTGCCTGTTCTCATTATGATTTTTTGGTCGTCAGAAGGCATATACTTTTCCATTCCATTGCTATGTTAAACAACATGTGCCCGTGTGCTGTTTGCGGTCTCGTCTGCTTATTCAGAGCAAAAAAAACTAAATATACCGCATTAAATTGAAGGCAACATGAGTTTTACCCACCTGCAGCGCCTTGAAGCCTCCAAGTCATTGGTGATCGAAGTATTAATCGAGTTTTTGATGCGGACTTCGATGGTCGATGGTGGGATTGCTATAACAGGTTGCGGACCGCGGACCGCCTGGTCTGAGCTAACTCTGAGAAAAATGAAGCTTGTCCCCGTTATCTTTGACAAAGGCGCCAGATCCTTGCCAATAGTCAGTTTTGGTGCTATCAGTAAGGATTCGAAAATGTATGAGTCTGGGCTCCCAATTCCCAACTCTACCAATCTCTCTCCGCTCGGCTGCCGCGGATGCCAAACTCGCTTTCTCTGTTTGCTTACTTGCAGAATAGACAACAGCCGGCCTATCTGTCTGACCTCATGATCCGGACAAACCGTTACATACCTGGTAATCTTGGCTTCAATCACACAAAATACTCCATTTTGTGTGGCTGTAAAAGCACTATTTTTTAAAGGAGTTGATTTTAACCAATAAACCAAATTTAAATGATCAATCTTCCTAGTTCACTAAAACGAAATGTATTTTAGCCATTTAGTGTACCTTGTAAACTTTTAAACTAAACCCCATGTGTCCGCAATATTAATAGCATA
>NW_023487444.1:0-1236 GCF_013731165.1 Rhagoletis pomonella | reverse complement strand
TCCTGGCCCAGCGCTTCAGTTTGCGTTGTAGTACTGGCGCTCAAAGCATTCGCGTTCTCATTGTTACTCTCGCCAACTGCATGACGTGCCACACGCACACTGTCTTCATCAGCATCTAGCTCCTCGTCGCTGAAACTCTGCTGATTTGTATCTTCGGCGAAATTGAGCGCCGGAAGCAAAATTATAGCATCGGTAGAGCGTCGTAGGCGGCGCTTGATAGCCGCGCTCGTTTCGTGTGCCCAACGGATATGTTGCGCGCTTTCATGAGCTCTCCAAAACTCAACGCCCGCCGCAGCGCGGTGTCGCCTCACTTCCTTGTGTTGATTTCTATGCGCCACATGCACTTTCTGGTGCTCTTTGGCTTTCGATAGCTTTGTCAACTTTGCCTTCGCCGCCGCTGACGCCACCTTTGTCGTGAACGGCATTGATGTTAGCTTCTTCTTTCGCCTGCTATATGAGTCAGCCGGTAGGTCTGCGTACGCATGCGCTGTAAGCGTTTCGCTTAAACGTGACGCCGGCGCTTCCGATGCGATTGAGCGCGTGCGCGATGAAGGCAATTGGGATGGTTGTTGTTCAACTTGCGTTTGTTTATAATTATTGTAGTTGTAGTTTGATTTTGTTGCTTGGCTGCTTTTTTCAGCATACGCCATAAAAGACTGAGCGTTGTTCGCTGTAGATGTTGTTGCAATGTACGAGGAGGAAAGAGTGGCGGAGTATGGTGAGTGCGCTTCCGCGGCTGGATTTGTACTGGTAGCGGCGGCGGTTGCACAGCTAAATTTGGCACATTTATGTTGTGTTTGTTGTTGTTGTTGTTGTTGCTCATCAACGGCAGCGCTTAGCTGCTGTGATGCACGCAGCTTATTGTCATCTGTGTGCGTATTGCTGCTGCTGCTTGTTACGCGTTGCGCTGCTGATATGCTCCATCCTTTGGATGGCGCCGCGGGGGCGTATGCGCCGACAGTTTGACTGTCTTTGTCTGTGACTTGTTGGGGATGGAAACTTTGCGGCTTGATAATGTTTTGTTGATTTGTAATGGCAATGCCTGAAAGTATGCAAAGAAAAGAAGATGTTGCTTTATGGGCTGTTTGGGAAATATTGAATTCAGTAAATAATAATTTCGTTCACATGATTCTCGTACACAATTCGCAACCATTTTATAAAATATTTAAATATGTACATATATAAAGTTTTGTGTTTTCTAAGTTAAAATTAGCACTACTTGGATTATTTTTCTTT
>NW_023487443.1:0-1236 GCF_013731165.1 Rhagoletis pomonella | reverse complement strand
TATTTTATACTTATTTAAGATTTTCGAATGATGTACCTGATAAGTTTTTCTATACTTCATATTTTTCCATATCAGTTGGAGCCACAGTTTTCTAAACTCCCGAATGAAAATCTGCAACCTTAACTAGTGGATTAGAACTTATGTAGACCAGGGATGCCCACGAAGAACATGCTCGCGATCTGGAGATGAGATAAGGTAAAAATAAAATAAAACGTCAACGCAGAGTTGGCTGGAGTGAACTGAAGTTCGTTTGAAATTTGGTTGTAAGCCGGTTGAAACTTGCACTTGATGGCACTAAAATTGTAGGGGCTATAAAACTGTATACCAAAAGTGTTCTAAAGATTCAGGAAAAAAAGTTGAAATCTTGTTGAGAAATTTGTTGAATTTGTTCTTGAATTTTGTATAAAGTTCAAAATTGTGATTTGTATGGTTTTGGGTAAAGCTTTTTTTAAATTTTGCAGGAAAACCATTACGAATATTAAAAAAATATGAGCACGTGGTCATTTTTTTGAGTCACTGTGTACACTGTGTGTGTTGAATTTTTTTTTTAAATATTGCACAAAGTCAGTATTACTTCAGGAATACTTACTTCCTTTAGGTTTATTTCATGTGTTCGGATTTTTACTTTTGGACATCGGAATGTGGTCCTGCAAGAACGCGATGAGTCATAGAGTTTATTGCAATTTCAGTTTTCGTTTTCAATTCTCCTCCATTCTCCTGCATTTGACAAAGGAAGACTGGAGTTCCATTATCACGTTCTAAAAATTTAGTGTTTTACTAAAATAAATAATTTTCTACTTAGATACACATAAATAAGCAAATACCAATTTTTGACATATAATTCCCTAAGTTATTAAAAAATATTTATGTATTAGGGCTGGAAGTTTTTAATGTCCGGATATTCGAATATGTATCCGATTAAAAAAATCCTTATATCAAAATGAACTGATATTAACCGGAGTAATGTTGAGAACAATTTTATGAATCTCTATTTACACGTTTAAGAATATACGTTTATCAAAATGAGATCATGATATCCAGATTTTATTCGTATACACATGAATAGCCGAACGGATATATTCGAATATCCCTAGTCCTAGTATGTATGAAAATTATCATAGCTCAAATATTTAATTTGAATAGATTGGCACTTATGTACATTCCAATAGCTTTTGTTCTTGATCAGTTTTCTTAATGTATATATATTCCATGGCAGAGTAGAGTCTTTCTAATTAA
>NW_023487442.1:0-1236 GCF_013731165.1 Rhagoletis pomonella | reverse complement strand
CCATTTCTAGCCATTATCGTAGCTTTTAACTGCCTGTGAAACCGTTCTACCATACCATTCCCTTGAGGATGATATGCAGAAGTTGTAACGTGATGACTACCAAGCAATTTTGTTAGTTCCGAAAACCATTTTGACATAAACTGAGTACCCCGATCTGTAGTGATTTTTAACGGTACCCCAAAACGTGAAACATATTCTCTAAAAAATTTATTTGCAACCACTGCCGCTGAATTGTCCTTTAATGCGTATGCCTCGGGCCAACGCGTGAACCTGTCAACTATTGTAAAAATGTAACGATGTCCTTTCGATACAGGAAGAGGTCCAACAATATCTAAATGAATATGATCAAATCTACTTTTGGGAATCGGAATTTTAATTACTGGAGATTGACGATTAACCTTCGATTTTTGACAATTTATACATTCTTTTTACCAAATATTAATTTCTTTGTGCATTTTTGGCCAATAGTACTTTTTAATAATTAGACGACGTGTAGCTTTTGTACCAGGATGTGTAATGCCATGTAACATATTAAACACTGTCTTGCTTAAGCAATTTGGAACAAATGGCCTAGGATTCTTACCTGTCATTTCACACCAAATATTAAAATTTAAAAGTGGAATTTGAATTAATTTAAGGTTATGTGATGTGTCTCCAGATTTTAATGTGTTTAGTTCCTCGTCCTGTTCTTGTTCATTTTGTAAAACTTTGAAATTCAGTTCTGTACCCTTAATTGCATCAACTTCGAAAGCTCGAGATAATGTGTCAGCTATAATGTTCTCCTGTCCTTTAATATATCGTATGTCATTAGTAAATTGTGCAATGAATTCCATATGTCTAGTTTGTCTCGGACTACGTTTGGTTTTTGAACTCAAAGCATATATCAAAGGCTTGTGATCTGTAAAAACTGTAAATTGTCGTCCTTCTAAAAGATAGCGAAAGTGTTTAATGTTCAAATAAATAGCTAGCAACTCCCTGTCAAATGCACTGTACTTAACCTCGGATGGAGAAAGTTTCTTAGAAAAGAAAGCTAGTGGCTCTGATTTGTTATCAAACGTTTGATGTATGACACCACCAATTGCCGTATTAGATGCATCCACATTTAAAGAGAGTTTGGCATCTTTGTTAAAATGATTTAACAATACCGTAGACGCAAACTTTTCTTTAATACATTCAAAGGCTTTATTTGTTGTGTCATCCCAAATTAAGGACTTGTCACGTTTCTTAGTTGTTCGA
>NW_023487441.1:0-1236 GCF_013731165.1 Rhagoletis pomonella | reverse complement strand
TACTGGGCACAATGGAACAGCTTAAAATTAATATCTGGCTGTTTGCATAGGGTATGGGAAAGCGAAGATGGCCAGTGCTCCCGCAACCTGATAGTAGTTCCAAGGGTAAGAATTCCGGATATACTCAAGGAATTCCACAATGGTCCTAGTGGAGGGCATCTGGGAATCACGAGGACCCTGGAGAAGGTTAAACGGAAGTTCTATTGGGTTGGTTGTCGGCAATCGGTCGCAGAGTGGATTGCTAACTGCGCGGAGTGTATTGCAGCTAAAGGGCCGAAATCCAGAAGTCATGGCCAGATGAAGCAATATAACTCAGGTGCACCTTTCGAGCGGATTGCCATGGATGTAGACGGTCCATTTCCTATGAGCGCACAGGGAAACAAATACGTCCTTGTGGTTATGGACTACTTTAGCAAATGGCCGGAGGTATACCCGATTCCAAACCAGGAAGCTAAAACTGTAGCGGAGGTATTCACCTACAATTGGGTTGCGAGATACGGTGTACCTATAGAGCTGCACTCTGACCAGGGAAGAAATTTTGAGTCGGCAGTGTTCCAAGAGATGTGCCAGATACTGGGTATCCGGAAAACTCGAACGACGGCTCTTCATCCCCAATCAGACGGCATGGTGGAACGGTTCAACCGAACCCTGGAAGAGCATTTGCGGAAGGTCGTGGACAAGAATCAAAAGGATTGGGATGTCCGCATACCCTTGTTCCTGATGGGATACCGGTCAGCAGTGCATGAAACAACGGGTAAAACTCCTGCAAGGGTAATATTCGGCAGTGAGCTCCGTTTGCCTAGTGATCTGAAGTTTGGGGTGACTGGTGATGCTAGAAGGATTGGAAAAGAGACGTCAAACATCCTGGAAGAGGAGCTGAGAGAGATACATGCTCTTGTGAGACAGCGCACACAAATTATGAGTGACAAGATGAAAGCCAGGTATGATAAGGCGATGAATTCCGAGGGTTTCCAGGAAGGAGATTTGGTGTTGCTGTACAATCCACAACGAAAGAAAGGTTTGTCCCCAAAACTACAATGCAACTGGGACGGCTAAATGACGTAGTGTATCGGATCCAGACCGTCGGGAGACCAAGAAACAAGATGAAGGTGGTCCACTTGGAAAGGCTTGCAGCGTTTGGAACCGCAAGTGTGTCTGATCGGGACGATCAGACTTAGGTGGAGGGCAGTGTGGCGAATACTGCGGCAACACAAAGCGAACAACGAGAAATAGGCA
>NW_023487440.1:0-1236 GCF_013731165.1 Rhagoletis pomonella | reverse complement strand
AATGGATGGTGGCAAGAAAGTGGCTGACTTACGTGTAATGATTTTGTATTACCGGCTTATGGTGACTCAATTGCTGTCAAATGAATAATCCAGATTTGATGCTCACAATTTCTTTATTCTACGCAACAACGTGGCTGGGGATTTGCCGGAAGGAATGTGACGGCACCTTTTGTCTTTTTAACTAGATACCAGAAAAAACAGGCTTTTTACAGTCAGCCTTTTTCCTTATATTTGCTTGGACGCAGTCGATTTCCCTTTCCACTTTCCACTGAGGGGTGAGTATCGACTCCCCGAATGTCGCCAGCTTTTAATACAAGCTTTTAATACACTTTAATTACTTGGTTGTAATTCCGTTCTTGCGAGGGCTGATGAGTGTGGTTCGCTCCGTGTCCAATTCGGAAAAAGGAAATATATTTTTCTAGCCTTGTGGCATGTGACCACCGATTCCTTTATCGTAGGTCAGTGTGGACGTTTTCATAGTGGCCATGTAAATTCGTGTCTATACTGATATAATGGTTCGTGTCTTGATTAACTATTGGTTACGTACATTCATCTGGCAATCCCCCCCATTTTGAAGTTTAGCTTTGACAGTTTTGTTATGTTTACATTTCTCATAATCGCTCTTATATCTATTATTTGGCCAATAAAAATAATAGATCAATTGACTGACTGTATGCATATACAAATACACATGTTCGTAGCCGTTACGCGTTTTGTTGGCTTAAAAATTTCTAAAAACTCATCCTGCCTTATCATGAAAATTTTGTGAAAATTTTCACCGGAAAATTTAGTTGTTTTGTGATTTTATATGTACGATTGTAAATTATTTCACAGGTGAATACGTTATACTTTAGTGTGAACATGATTCGAAGTGAACTACTTTGCTTGGTGGATATTCAACATACGATAGGTGAACTGTAAAAGCGAAGTGTGAATGAGTTCACACGGAATAAAAATTCATGATAAGGCTGATCAATATACTATTGCAAAGATGCTCATTTCAAATGCTCATGTTGCTAGCATATGTATTTTAATATAAACTCAATGCTGGCAGTCTTTCATTATAATATTTGAGGTTGTATTATGAATAATCACTAGTGATGGGCGAAATAGCGATTTTTAAAATGCGAAGAGTGATTGGGATTTTTAAATCACAGCGATTTTTTATCTGGTTCTTTTAATAACACAGAAATGTGTAATAGTTCTAACAAATGATGACAAATCAGTGTTGGTACA
>NW_023487439.1:0-1237 GCF_013731165.1 Rhagoletis pomonella | reverse complement strand
CCGTTTTAAATGAAAATTTTTACTGTGGAAAAGCAACAATAATTTGAAAAAATTGTAGAAGTGATAGCTATTTCGGAAATCACCACATTTCCTCATCAGACTTCTTTCAGTAGGCTTCGAACCGACGATGCCACTGACTCAGCCAGTTGCCTATGCACCGTGCTAAGTACGCCTTGTCCTTAAGTTATTTATTTTTGTTATTTTTTTGGCCTTTATAACAAATATATTCAACAATTTTATATTGAAAATGGTAGAAGTGATAGCTATTTCGGAAATCACCACATTTCCTCATCAGACTTCTTTCAGTACCGACGATCCCACTGACTCAGCCAGTTGCCTATGCACCGTGCTAAGTACGCCTTGTAAATTGTCGTTTGCTTTTTTCCACTATTTTCATTTTTGTTATGCCAACACAATCAAGTGCAGCTATTCTGCTGCAATTCACTTGATCATGTGGTTGTTGGTATTGTTTGGTTGGTGTGCTCGTCCTTAAGTTATTTGTTTTTGTAATTTTTTTTTTTTTTGGCCTTTATAACAATTATATTCAACAATTTTATATTGAGCTCGAGGCCCTTTTAAATGAAAATTTTTATTGTGGAAAAGCAACAATAATTTGAAAAAATGGTAGAAGTGATAGCTATTTCGGAAATCACCACATTTCCTCATTAGACTTCTTTCAGTAGGATTCGAACCGACGATTCCACTGACTCAGCCAGTTGCCTATGCACCGTGCTAAGTACGCCTTGTAAATTAGCGTTTGCTTTTTTCCACTATTTTCATTTTTGTTATGCCAACACAATTAAGCGCAGCTATTCCGCTGCAATTCACTTGATCATCTGGTTGTTGGTATTGTTGTTTTTTTGCTAATAATTCTATTTTTAGAATGTTTAACTTTTTTTTTTAGGTGTGCTCGTTCTTAAGTTATTTGTTTTTGTTATTTTTTTTTGGCCTTTATAACATTTATATTCAACAATTTTGTATTGAGCTCGAGGCCGTTTTAAATAAAAATTTTTATTGTGGAATAGCAACAATAATTTGAAAAAATGGTAGAAGTGATAGCTATTTCGGAAATCACCAGATTTCCTCATCAGACTTCTCTCAGTAGGATTCGAACCGACGATCCCACTGACTCAGCCAGTTGCCTATGCACCGTGCTAAGTACGCCTTGTAAATTATCGTTTGCTTTTTTCCACTATTTTCATTTTTGTTATGCCAACACAATCAAGTGCAGCTATTC
>NW_023487438.1:0-1237 GCF_013731165.1 Rhagoletis pomonella | reverse complement strand
AATACGAAACTTACGACAACATAGTGAATACCCCAAATGAGATTTTGGAATTTTTTTTCTTAAATAACACTGCCAATTCCGGGCATGAGAAATAATTTCAAAAATATATATTTTACAAAAGTTATTTAGCCAAGTGGGTCCACTCGCTAATCGGAGGAGAAAATGAAGCCAGCTTATGATTTTTGGTAGCATCGTCGATAATTATTTTTAAAACGGAAAAATCAAAAACAAGAAATCGCTGGTGATTTCGTTTCTTCCAAAAAATGTTACCCTTCCCCTGTGCATAATGTATTTGATGTTACACTCAACCCTGTAAAAGGGCATGTCTTCTTGTCCGTGCCTAGCTCATGCATATCACAATGTTGTCGTTTTCAGCAACCATCGGATTTTCTGGACAACTATCTCCCCTACCAATGCTTCGAGGGCAGAAAATGTGCCCCTTTTTTTGCCTTAAAAGAGTGTGACGTTTTAAGAACTGAGCACAAAATTTTCTCACCGTTTGCCTTTATTTTAGAATCGAACACAAAAAGAGAAAGGGGCAATCAAAAGGCGATAATTTTCGGTAGAAACGAAATTACCATTAAAGTCTCCTGTTTCAGCTCTTTTAAGTAACCCCATTTCAGAATAGGAGGATATGAAATTTTTTATTACATAAAGCGTCATTTTCCAGCTTATAAAGTAAGTTTGCACGAAGTTTATTACGCGTTGTTGTGTCGTCAATGTCTTGTGAACGAATATTTTCTAAGGCAAAAGCTATAATTTCGCAAAAAAAAAATGAATCGCCTTTCTCCACGGTATGTTTTTATATTGCAAATGGTAATTGAATTAAAATTGTTCGCCTGAGTGCTTTTGAGTACAAAAATAATCGATTATTTTCAATCGACTAGTTAACCCGCATGGCGTTAAAGCGCCAAAGTTGAATTAAAAATTTTACACAGGTGGCAACTCTCATCGAAAACCAAACTCCATATGTACGTCAATGTTGCAAGCTATCTGTGTGCTAAATTTCATCTAAATCCGCATGGTATCAGCTTTTTAAATGTGTAATCACCCTGTACCGTTAAAAAATTCTAAGCCAAAAAACAAAACGTTATTGCGCTAAGCTCTCTAATTTGACATCGCATTTTTTAAATTCGAAATAGCGGTACAGATCTCATGAACTTCACAAAAAATATTTATTGAATGTGGGTGGTACAGAAAAGTAAATTCGGAATTTTAATGCGCTCACCCCTAGGAT
>NW_023487437.1:0-1237 GCF_013731165.1 Rhagoletis pomonella | reverse complement strand
TATCTCTATACAGGCATGCCGAGTGATTAAGCAGTCGAATGAGCGACAAAATTTAGTAGCTTTTTGAATTTTCTACAAACATTTAACTAAAAAAATCTTCTTTAATTTATGAGTACTTGATTGACCTTGTGTGAAAATAATTAAAAGTTGTAAAAAATCTTATATTTAATTATTAAATTTTTTTTGCGCGAATAAGCATAATTTATTGCAGCCAAAGAAAAAGAGTATTTCAATTTTTTGGTGAGCAAATAATTCAAAACCAAAACGTGACTTCAAAAATACGTGAGGCATGCGAGTATTTTAGGATAAGGAAAAACAAACGAAAAAACTTAAGTAGCTAACCAACATTCTAAGCAAAAAGAATTCGACAGCTGCTCTGCATTACCTGATTGCTTGCCTTGCTTGCTTGCTGGCTGTCTGTCTGTCTGTCTGTCTGATTTAGAATTATTTTAGTCATACATGAATTGAGTTGCTGTTTGCTGAGTTGTTTGTGCACTTGTTGACCAAAAATGTCATGGACATCTTTTTCTCTTGACGTTTGCCGACGTATGATGCCGTCAATGCGATTGGCAAAGAAGCAAAGCGGCAGTATAGCACCGCAACACCGCGAATATAAGTAGTAAACACCAAACTGGTTGCTAGTGTCGTCCGATATAAAAAAAAAAAATGTTTAAAAACTTTATGGTATTTTCATATTTGCTGCATTCAAGTAACAATCGATTGATTGAAAATATTTGTGAAAACAAAAAAAAAAATTAAATAAGATACGATATTGTTCTAGTTAACCGCATTAGTGCTGTGTCATTGTTCAAAGTCTGCCCCCAATAGTCAGGTGTCTCTTATGGCGTGAAATACATATTCAACAAAACGATTATGGACGCTCGTTTTCTTATAGTTGAATTTGTGGAAGCAGCGCTCACAAATATTGTACAATGGCGCCATTATGTGCCAGAGCGGATGAAGTTCATGCATTTTTATATGAAGTCATTTGATGGTTGTTTTGGTTTCTTTTTTTATTCTCGTCAGTTTTTTTTTTTTGCTGAAAACGGTAATGTGCGTACATTTTTATTGCAAGCGCACGCTGACCATAAAAGTATTCAACAATTTGGATGCATTATTTATAATGCTATGAATGTAAATCAATGCGAATTGGCATTACACAGTTGTGTTTGCAGTAAAAAGTAATGCTTGTTGGATTTACTTATTTGTTTACAAAATGCATATGGAAATAGAAAAG
>NW_023487436.1:784-1237 GCF_013731165.1 Rhagoletis pomonella | reverse complement strand
AATTTAGTTATTTTAACGAAAGTCGGTGTCGAAGTTGCCTTTGGTATAATTTAGGTTAGTGTTAAATTTTGTCGAAATCTGCCAATAACCATGCCCACCTCCCACGTAGTAATTAACAATATTTTTGTTTTATTATAATTTGTTTCATGAATTTTGCTGTTCAAATTTACATTTCAAATATATCAACAAACATTTGTAGGTACTTTTGCACCAGTTGTTGCCTATCGGTTAATGACAAAAAAATCCTATATATTCACAACATTTCATGTATTAGTTTTCAAATAAGCATATTGTCAATGGCTGGTTTGCTGTATACTGTGATTGTTTTCAGTTTTCAAATATGAAAACTTTCAAAACAAAATTTCAGAAGGGTTCCTGTTTTTTTTGACGTAGAATACGTCTTACCTTAAGGTATGGGGGCTATGTTCAAATGTTGTAGTTGTAATTTTTAGA
>NW_023487436.1:0-684 GCF_013731165.1 Rhagoletis pomonella | reverse complement strand
ATGTCCGTTTATTTGCGTACACGAAAACTCTAGCAAAAGTTGAGATATTTCAACCAAATTCTGTACCAGGGTTTTTTTATCTAGACCTGGTCCCTCTCATAAAATGGTAATTTCGAAAAATGCCAAAACTACAATATTTCCTTAATTACAGGAACCAAATTGCTAAAAAACTGCCATGTTTATTATTATAGTTTTGGAAAATGGACATGGGATATATTGCTAGCTTTAAACATCAATTTGCTCAAAACATACGTTTAGAACAGTGTGCAAGCTTCTACCACATGTGTGGTAGATCAACCACGTATTTTTTTTTTTTAAATTTGGGTTTCTACCACATCTACCACACAAGGCTAAAATCTACCACATTTTTAGACAGAAGATTTGTTTACAATTTTACATAAATCTAGAATTTAAACTCAATTGTAATTCGAAATATAAAAATTAATCAATAAATTTTTAAAAAGGTACATCATAAATTTTGCTTTAAATATATCTGTGCCTTAACTTTCTAATATTTCAAAAATACGCCTATTTATATTTGCTAAAGTATTATGCAATGGGAAAATAATTTGGTCGATTTTTTTGCATACAAATAAAATATTCTTTTCTTCATGATTATATTCTCTAACTAGAAAACTAATGTTATACTTGTTTTTGCACCAATTGCGTGGAATCTGTACGATC
>NW_023487435.1:0-1237 GCF_013731165.1 Rhagoletis pomonella | reverse complement strand
GTCAAAAAGTTAACTCCCACGAAGAAGTTTTTATTTCCGTATCAAAGAAGCACTTCCAATATGCACACGACCGGCAAAAAAAATTGGCAGCCTATCGGCAAAAAAGATAAAAAATAAATTCAGCAACCCCTCTTATTTAATTGTTAATTTGTTAATAGATAGTTTGTTAATATTTATTTATCTGAAAATATCTTCACATATACAGTGCCGGGAAAAAATATTGGCACAGAGAATTTTTCGCCATGAATGCAAAGTTTTTTATTCTGATTTCTTCCCTAATTGTTTTTTATAAAAATATAGTTAGTATGAAGTTCTACTTTCAAATCAGATTTTTTAGAAAAATTTTAAGTATGCAGTTTTATAGCTCATTTAATTTTAGTATAATAAAGTGCACGCTTGAATAGCTAGAGAACCTCTTTGTTTTTTGACAATTTCTTATACGCAGTTTCTTCCATACAAAAAAAAAATGTCGCACATAATTTGCATGGAAGAAACTGCGTGAAAAAATTGCCAAAAATCAACGCGGTTTTCTGGCAACTTCAAGCTTGCACTATGTTATACTAAAATATAATGGGATTTAAAACTGCATACTTAGAATTTTTCTCAAAAATCTGATTTGAAAGTAGATCTTCATACTAACTGTATTTAAAAAAAATAATGTGCGAAAAGAAATTCAAGTAAAAAACTTTGCATACATTGCGAAAAATTCTCTGTGCCAATACTTTGATCCGGCACTATAAATATTTATTAATTATAATTCCATTCAATAAAAGAACTACAATAATTTGAATTAATTAATTGCCTTTATTTTTAGCATTCAAAAACAGTAGATAAAGCAGTGTAGAAAAACGCTTTTTTAACGTAAATTAATCGTTTACGAGACTCGTTTACAATTAAAAAACGGACGTAAAAATATTCGCATACGAATGCTTTTTCGATCCGTTTACGACTGTTCGTAGGCGATGCACAATTTAAAGCGAAAAAGTGCTCGAAAAAGAGTCGTAAACGGCTATCATAAACGATTTTTAATCCGGTTTTTCTTCGAGAAAATATCCAATTACGAGCTTGCTTACGATGATTTTGCTGGCTGGGTCTAACCCAACAAACAATTTTATAAGAATTTGCATTAAAGAACAATAAACATGAAGCAATTCTACCAACATATTAAACTAAAATATGATGAAGGACAATTATATAATCAAACAATATAAAAAAAAACATGAAAAAATCAACTAAA
>NW_023487434.1:0-1237 GCF_013731165.1 Rhagoletis pomonella | reverse complement strand
TGATTTACTCCTACAAATAAGGGTAAAGTTAAATAAAATAACATCTACAAGAAAGTCATACAGACTTAAAAAAAAAACTGAACTTAGGAAAAGAAAAACTTAACTTACAAAACAAAAAACTTAACTTAAAAAAGGAAATGCTAAAACTTCTTAAATATGTTGTAAATAAAAGCAAAAATAGGGTAGAGAAACTGAAATTACAAGTGCAGCTGTTGGAGTTTCAAAAAGAAAATCTGAACTCAATAATATAAGGATAAATTTAAATTATTTACTTTAAGCTTGAAGTCAACCTGGACCTGAATTATGTGATTTTGAATTAAACCAAAATCTTGACTTAAGCTTTATAGATGAATACAAGTTTTTTTAAGTTATAACTTTTAATTTTATTTAAAACATTCAGTGATAAAAAATGAATAGAACCGAAACTGAAATGAATAGTACAAATAATAAACAAGACTTAAGACTGAAGTTGCATTTGTTATAAAATGGTATTTCTTATTTCTACGACTTCGTCATTTATATGCCCAGTTTCAACAGCTATGCTATCCTGAACTCCATAATGGTTTTCTTGGTCTCTATTATTGTTGATTTCTTCATCCGAAAATTCAGCACCATAAAAAATATATTATGCAGAGCTGCGTGAGAAGAGGGACGGAAGCTCCGCTTCTATTGTGAAAGATATACAACATTTGTTGTGAATATAGCTCCGGTTACGCCATTCATACTGTTTTTTCGCAGAACCAACATTAAAATTTACGAAAAAACTGTATAATTTATTAACTAGTGCTCGGAAATTTGAAATTATTATTTTAAATTAAAGTTTATTTATTTCACTACATGTGTATGTTAAAGTTTTTGAAATCGGGTCACGCATTTGGACACAACTACCCTACATCATTGTACAAATAACTAAACCGTACCGTATTTCTTAAACTTGTTGCGTTCCAGATGCTTGCCGATTTGCAGGTTTTTATAGGAAGCTGTTCCAGGTGGCCTCCTTCCATAAAGTTTATTAATGGCGAAAACAGCTTTTCCTGCTAATCTTGCAAACCGTGAAGCATCTGGAACGCAACTACTTTCATAAAATTCACATATGTACATACACTCCATCTTCCAACTCCAAGGGATTCGACGAATCTAACAATTTCGTCCTTGCTTTAGCCAACTCTACTAATCTATTAGCATCCACATCATCTTCCTCATCACTAAACCATATTTCAACTGCATCCATTTTTTT
>NW_023487433.1:0-1237 GCF_013731165.1 Rhagoletis pomonella | reverse complement strand
AGCCGCAACAAGGTCCTCAAGTCGCTAGCCGGCAGTACTTGGGGCAAAGACAAAGAAACGTTGCTGGCAACATACAAGGCAATAGGCCGGCCGGTTTTGAACTACGCAGCGCCAGTGTGGTCGCCAGGGACTAGTAGGACGCAGTGGACGAAGCTACAGACGGGACAAAATACGGCACTTAGGACAGCGACGGGATGCCTCCTGATGTCGCCTGAACATCACTTGCACGGCGAGGCGCAAATGCTCCCAGTTAAGGAGCACAACATAATGCTCTGCAAGCAGTTCCTGATCGGGAGCCACAGAAGTGGCCACCCAAACAGACAGCTGCTTGCAGAGGAGCCCTCGCCTAGGCACGTCAGGAGGCATCTATATGAACTGACGGACGAAGTCCAGAGGTTCATTAAGCAACCTCTGGACCCGACAGCGTACAGACAGGCCCTGAACGGCATTCACAGGGACTCAGTCTCGAGTTATGTAGACTCTAGACCTGTGAATGCCGTTCTAGGCATACCACCCCCGGACATTGACGAGACAGAGCTTCATCTGCCTCGGGAGACACGCACTACACTTGCTCAACTTCGCTCCGGCTACTGCAGCAGGTTAAACTCCTACTTGAGTAGGCTGAATGAGGATGTGCCGAACGAATGTCCGGCATGCGGAGAGACCCCACATGACTCGAACCATCTCTTCGCATGCCCGGAAAACCCGACAACCCTAACGGCCCTGTCCCTGTGGACAGATCCCACAGAAGCTGCACGCTTCCTAGGGTTGCCGTTAGTGGAACTTGACGACAACGACTGAGATACCAACCGATCCGGGCGGGGTTGTTGTAGCCGCTACAACAACAACAACTACTACTTAAATTAGTCATTTGACCTATATACATTCACGTATATACATTTGAATTATGTATTGCAATATACAATAAAAGTAAAGTTAAATTTAATGCTTAAAATACCTTAACCTGTTACATTTTTCCTTCTAGGCTATATAATAGTATGTATATTTATTGTAGTGCGGGTCTCCCAAGGCAGACAAAGTTCTGTCCCGTCCACGTCCGGTGGTTGTGTGCCTAGAACGGCATTCACAGGGTGGCAGTCTACATAACTTGAGACTGATTTCCTGTGAATGCCGTTCAGAGCCTGTCGGTAGGTTGCCGGGTCCCGAGGTTGTTTGATAAATCTCTGGATTTCGTCCGTCAGTTCGTAAAGATGCCTCCTGACGTGCCGTGGCGAGG
>NW_023487432.1:0-1237 GCF_013731165.1 Rhagoletis pomonella | reverse complement strand
GAATTAATAAACAGTTATTTATTGTATGAAAAATTATGACTTGTATGGGGTAATAAGACTATTACATGAAAATTTGGAACTTATATGAGTTAATAAAATTAGTACTTATATGAAAATTAATGAAAATTGTATAAGTTGATAAATTTAATACAAACTGTATTTTAAATGGGGTTTTGTATAATTATTAGTTGTATGAAAAATTGTATCAGAGTCGAAAATGTATGGGGAAAAAGATGAAATTTCTAGATATGAGAATTCACCAAAAATAGTACATGTAAGAAACATTAGATATTTACTCGGCTTTTATATAATTTATATTGAAAGTGATCACTTATAAAAATAATAAACTATATATACTATTATATTAATCAGCTAATTGCTTAACAAGGCTGTTCTATTAAACAGATAACTGCTAAACAGTGCTGTTCTATTAAACAGCTAACTGCTAAACAGGGCTGTTCTATTAAACAGATAACGGTTAAACTAGATACTACAATCAACCTCAATATGAAAAGTGATGAAATTAAAGGATTTCTAGAAAGGAATTTTAAATATATATTAGATCATCATAGAAACATTATACAAAATGGATGTATATTAACAGAACAGATGGAAAATGGGTCTTGGATAAAATCTATATATGGAAAACATTTTACGATCTGTCCTTGGATTAATAATGATACTGAATCAGGACCTGATACATGTAATTGTTTTTTCATAGAAAGACAACATAAAAATGTTGTGAACTTAATAAATTTATATAATAAATAATAATAGATTGGCGCTTACACATATGTTAGTGTTTGGCCGAGCTTCTCCTCCGATTTGTGGCGTGCGCCTTGATGTTGTCACACAAAGCGGAGGGACCTACAGTTTTACGCCGACTCCGAACGGCGATTGTATTTTTATGAGAAGCTGTTTTTCATGGCAGAAGGTTTGCCATTGCCTGCCGAGGGACGACCGCTGTTAAGAAAAAACCTTTTTTCTGTATTTTTGCGATGTTGCTTTGACCAGGGTTCGAACCCAGGCATTGTGGAGTGGAAGCGCGCACTGCTTACCACTACACCACAGAAGAAACCAAGGAAAAATTTTGATTTAAAAAATCTCATATGTGAGATTAATAAATTCAATAAAAAAATGTCCAAATAAAACAATAAAACACATATGTATGTATATACTATCATTATAAAATTAAACGTATTTGATATTTATTCATTAAAAATGTTAGCAGCGGAAT
>NW_023487431.1:0-1237 GCF_013731165.1 Rhagoletis pomonella | reverse complement strand
TCAGTGACTGATTTTTATTTATGACTTTTATAAATAAAAGTCTTCGATAACTGTTATCTGAGACATATAATTTGGAATTCAAAAATAACTGTTATTTGCAATTATTTAGATAAAAATCAAAAATAATAGTTATTTTGGATTTATAAAATAAAAGTCAGAATTAACAGTTATTTAAGGAGTAATTAAATAAAAGTCAAAAATAATTGTTAAGGAGCGATTTTTTTTAACAAAAGTTGTAATTGTTACGATTCCTGGTATACTTAGATCAGCTGATTTGATTTTTTTTTTAATTATTTGGTCTCTAAAGTCTCAAATATTTTTTATTAATTTGTTTTTTTAATTGAAATTTTTTTCAAATTTTTTTTATGTCACATGGCACACTATGATTAAAAAAACACAGAGTACTTTTTTGACACTTAAGATACAAAACAAACCAAAAATTTATTTCACCACTTCAACACTTATTATTCCATGTAAAACTGAACATTAATGAAATAAATAAAATTTTGTCTGTATTTTAACCAAAAACAAAAAAATACCACAGTAATTACATGAATTATGTAAGAGTACAAAGACAAATTATTTATCACAAGCATTGTCTCTTACACACTGAAAAAAGTAATAAAAGCTCTCAAAAAAGCAAAATCGCTACAGCAAATTAATGGTTTGAAAAACCGCATAAATTCAAATCCGCATAAAAAGAGACCTAAGTGTATTTAAATCTTGTCAAAAAACCGCCACCCTAATGCTTTGAACATACATTTGCGTTTGAGTATTAAAATTTTGCATGGATATAAATATTTTATGGGTATCAAATAGCATTTCATGCACAACACCGTTATAAATTACGGTTAAGATAGTTTAGATGTCGCACTTATCTCTTCAAATAATCTACAATTATACAAATTTCTATGTATACAAATCATAACCTTTGTGGACTCTTATATTTTAAGTAATAATAAAAAAAGAACAACTTCTTTGTGTGCATGAAGAATGATACAAATAACTATTAGAAAAATTTAAAAGACATTTTTACTTAATAAATATAGTAAGCAAGCGTTAAAGCTCGTCGATTATTTTCATAAGAAACCTACCATTGAAATTGTAGTGTTGAAAGAGTAAGAAAGCAATTTAAATTTCGTAGAGCTCGGGCTAGTGATTAGACTCGAAAAACATTTTTTCGGAGTTTTTTTTTATCTAAAGTGTTGCCTTTTTCGATTGCCAAAAATTAGCAGTT
>NW_023487430.1:0-1237 GCF_013731165.1 Rhagoletis pomonella | reverse complement strand
AAGATATACACATGTATCCATAAGTGGGCGTGGCTACGCCCATTTTCAAAAAATGTATAATATTCTTATTTTTCGTCTAAAAATTATTGTAAATATCAATTTTGAGTGAATAATCTTCAGTAGTTACTAAAATATCGCAGTTTTCGTATTTCTGAAAATTACCGTTATATGGGAGGTAGGCGTTGTTATTGTCCAATACCATCCGTCCTACGCCCGAAAGAAGTGCACATACCGAGTTTCGTTAAGATATCTAAATTTTAACTCGATTTATCGTGTGCACAGACGGACGGACGGACGGACAGACTGTCACCGCTTAATCGATTTCTCTTTTCATTCTGAGCATTTATGTATACATTTGTCTATATCTATCTCGATTCGTTTTGCCTGTTACAAACAACCGTTATGTGAACAAAGTTATAATACCCTTGTGCACAAGTGCGCTCGGGTATAAAAATATGGAGGGTTCAGGAAATTTACGGAACCTATTTTCGTGTTGTACCGACCTCAGCTACAACCTTCACTAGGTGTTTTTTCCGGGTGTATTTTATGATTTTTTTTTGTAGCACCGTGTAATAAACAGTTTTCCACATATTCAGACATTTTTAAAATAATAACAAATTTATCAAATATAGTAAAAAATATTAAAGGAGATACATTTGCTGAGTGCTTAAGAAGAAAACGAAATCATTACATGAAATATGAACTTCAAAGTTTAATAAACACAATTACTTTTGGAAAATTAGGAATTTTGAATCCGGTAATTTTACATTTAAATTGACTAAAGAATATTACAAATTACCAACAAGGAACAATAACAATTACGGACTTAGGGCCATAGAGAAAGTGGCCACTAACTAACACTTATTGCAGGTTAAACATCGTTATCGACTTGATCGACTCCATAAAATATAACAGGGGGTCGATAACGATATTTAACCTGTAGTTAGTGTTAACCAGACACAGATAGACTGGCCCTTAGGGCCGGTTATTCATTGTCTGGTTATCACTACCGCCCCGCTAAACATCAATATTGACGTTTTCCACATCATGCGTATAAGATGTGATCGATAAAGTAGTCGTTGTATTTAACCGGAGCTTCTACCTCCGACTTGTGTTAACCAGACGTTGAACAACCGGCCCTTAATGGATGTATCTGAATTTAAAATTATTTAAAAAAATATATATATAGTATATTTTGCTTAGCTGCACATCCTTCTTTGCACGGAAAACTTGTGCA
>NW_023487429.1:0-1237 GCF_013731165.1 Rhagoletis pomonella | reverse complement strand
CTCAACCCGTACCGCAATATATTTTATTATAAGCGTTGTCAAAATCACCTTCTATGGCCTTTTATCACTACATTTTTTTCAGTATTTAAGAATGTGCTTTTCGGAAATGATAGCTTTAATGGCCGCCTGATTTCAAAATATTGGTGTCCTATAAAATTTCCGCTGCTAAGTTTTCCACTTGAACGATGTTAGTGTGGTTCGGTTGTTTAACCTAAGCTTTGCCCTGCGGGCTATTTCTCCGCACTGTGTTCTAATTACCGAACCACTATAACTTCGGTCTAGTCGAAATCTATATTCGATGAGCTCCCAAGTCTACCGTAGGCTATTTCATCTGCCGCACTATTGCACAGCTCCACGGGTGAAGTAAGTAACTTGGCAAAACTGGCTTCTGCTGGCAGCAATCTCACTAGAAGCTCTCTGCTTTGTAGTGGTATTACCTCTAACTGGCATAGGACGCTCGGTATTAGCGCTTCAAGTATACCGGTTCGTTCTGCTCCTATTGTCGGGTACCGTTCAAACCGCTGTGGGCCTTCTTTGCGTTCTTTTGCTTTCATGGAAGCCCGTCAAGGTGGCGTGACTTCAGTTGAAGCGTTGGTGGTTTTCAGTGGCTCCCCATTCCATTTTGTATTCATAATTGGTCGAACGAGTGGGGGAAAAGAAGGCCGTCCGCTGTACCCAAGTAATAAGACTGAGTAACTCCGAATGTCGCACGGTACTTCGTTTTCAAGACCTTTTGCCTTTTTTAAGAGTATTCACGTTTTTTTTTGGGGATTTTTCGTGTTAGATTTTGCGAAAAATTTTGGAACTTTATCGCGATTGTTCGTTAACTTTTCGGATTATTTCGAAACTTTTTAAAACTTTGTTGACAAGTAATGGGAATTTTTCAGATCGGTGCAAGGCTCTGCGCGATCTAGTTTTCGGTACGTTTTTCGAATTTTTTGCACTTTTTCGGAAGTTTTTTACTAATTTATTTTGGAACCTTTTCAAGAACTTTTTCAAGAACCAGTATTATTTTTTCAAAACTTTTTGGATTTTTTCACTACAATGCAGGAGTTCTCGAGTTCAAGTCTGCGGGTTTTTTTATGTTTTTTGAAAACTTTTCAAGTTATTGGGGTTCTCTCTTTTTTTTTGCTGTTTTCAGGAGAGTTCGTGTTTTGTTTTCTTTAATTAGTTTTGAGGTTTCTTAATTTTTTTTTTTTTGCTTTTTCGGGAGTATTGGTGTATTATTTTTCAGAAC
>NW_023487428.1:0-1237 GCF_013731165.1 Rhagoletis pomonella | reverse complement strand
GATATTTTCAGTGTTTTGAGTTTCAGTACTATAAAGTGCAAGTTGAAGTCGCTAAAACTACAATTGATTATTTAGATTTTTTTTTGTGGAGGATGTTGCGCATTTTCTTCCATATAAAAGTCAGTTTTGTTCATGCATTGTATGGACGAAAATTCGCTACATCCTCCACAAAAAAAAAAAATCTAAAAAATCAACGGTAATTTTTAGCTATATATCTCTTACAGAGTTTCATGCAGTAATGCTTGCTTACAATAGCCGCGTTAAACCTTGACCATGTTGAGAACAAGTTTACAGGTTGAAAAAAATTATGAAATTGTCGAAAATACGGGAAAAATCTTTTCCCGGCGGAAGATTTAAAATTTAATGCAAACTATGGGACGTCCTCGGGTCCGAAACGAGGATATGTCCCTGGAAACGGGGATGTATGGCAGCCCTATTAAAAGTTAACATATACACAAATGTGTGGCTTTTTGACCTCGCTTTTATTAGCTTGGGATGTAACTATGTATGTAATAATGATGTGTATAAAGTTAGCGAAACAACATCAAGAAAAAAATTTCGCATATACCCATGAATTTGCCGTTAATTAGTTGTGGAAAAAATAATTTTGTCGCTCTGGTACTTTTTTAGATATAAGGTGTTTTGCTAACTTTATATAAAGTTAGCGAAGCACCCCTCCAAACTCAAAGGCAACAGACTAGGCTTTATGTCAAAATTTGCCGTTTTTTGTCGTTCTAAGATGAGCTAGTTTACTTTTGAAAAAATATTTTTTTTTAAGAAAAAAAAAAAATTTTGCAATTTTATTTTTTTATTTTTTCAGTGTTCAATAATTTTTAGAAGAAAAGGATAATAATATAATAGAAAAGAAAACCCGGTTTCTTTATGTACCACTTTAAAATTTAAACATACAATAATCACCACGGTTAAAATTCAAAAAATTAAGAAGCTTCCTTATCACAATTAAACAACAAAATCAAAAACAGTTTTGTGCATTAAAACAATTCAAACGGCAAATTATGCAACAAAAAATTTATTATTTTGAACCAATTTTTAAACAGCTTTCCAAGTCCCTATTTTTTTTAAATAAGGCTGTTTAAACAAAAAACAATTAAACGACAAAATCAAAAACAGTTTTAGTGCACAAAATAAGTGCGTTTGGATTGTTTTGTGCACTACAAATGTTTTTGATTTTGTCGTTTAATTGTTTTTCGTTTAAACAGCCTTATTTAAAAAAAAA
>NW_023487427.1:0-1237 GCF_013731165.1 Rhagoletis pomonella | reverse complement strand
CTTCACAAACACAAGCTGTGTTAGCAACATCTTCCGAAGCTCTTGATAAACTCGCAGTTATGGCGGATAAAATCCAAGCCATATCAGCACCTCAATCAACAGTGGCTGCTGTACAATCTTTTCCTGAACTAATGGATCTTCAACAACAAATTTCAACTTTAAGCACATCAGTAAGTAACCTTCAGAAAAAACGCTTTCAACACAGGAGTCGATCGAGTTCTCGTGGATGTTACAAACACGTTTGGCACTCAACTAATAGCTCCTACTTTTAGTCTACGCCGTTCGTTTGCTTGGGAGTTCATTATTACTGATGTTAACAGCGCTATAATCGGCGCGGATTTTTTAAAACACTTTGGCCTACTAGTTGATTTAAAAGAAGGATGTTTAATAGATTCCGAAACAGGCCTACGTTCTGCTGGTAAGTTACGCACAGCAAATGAATTGCCAGCAGTTAAGACGCTTGTTAGTACAACGATTTTTCATAAACTTTTATCTCGATATCCGGAGTTAACTAACCCATCGTCACATCAGAAAAAAGTCCCTCATAGCGTTGAACATGTTATTGAGACAAAAGGTCCAGCGATATTTTCGAGACCTCGTCGTTTAGCACCTGATATACTCGAAATTGCAAAACGAGAATTTCAGTTTATGATGAATCAAGGACTTTGTCGTCCATCGAAAAGCTCCTGGTCCAGTCCGTTGCATATGGTCTTAAAGAAAAATGGTGAATGGCGTCCTTGCGGGGATTATCGTCGTCTTAATGCACAGACTGTTCCTGACCGTTATCCCATTCCACACATCTATGATTTTGCTTATGGGCTTTCAGGAAAAACTATTTTTTCAACTATCGACTTAGTTCGTGCCTATAATCAAATTCCGGTTGCTCCAGCCGATGTTCAAAAAACCGCAATTATTACGCCATTCGGTTTATTTGAATTTCAATTTATGACCTTTGGTTTATGTAACGCCGCTCAAACATTTCAGCGGTTTATGCATGATGTTCTTCGGGGGCTAAACTTTTGTTTCCCTTATCTCGACGATGTTCTAATCTCATCCGAATCTCCAGAGCAGCATTTAATTGATCTTGAGCAATTATTTAACCCTAGAACACACACCCGGATACAAATGTATCCACTTTCAACTTTGAAGTGTTGTAACTTTTGAACCGCTATACCTCTATACCGCTATACCGGATCTAGGAAGATTATTTAGTTTTGAGTTCAAATTCAAAATTTGA
>NW_023487426.1:0-1237 GCF_013731165.1 Rhagoletis pomonella | reverse complement strand
ATCAACAGTTTTGCCGGTAAAAATAAATGTATGAAGAAAAAAAATATTTTTTGCCCAAAATATTAAATTTTTTTATTTTTTAAATTCATAAAAAAATCCAAAACGGAAAAAAGGCAAGTCGTATTACTTTCACGCAAAGTCACATAACCTTTAAGCAAAATGAGACATAGGTCATGAAAATCGATGGACGCGTTTTTTTAATAATTTTTTTTTGTTGAGTATATAGAAAAACGTTATATTAACAGATTAAAGGAATTGTAATTTTTAATTTTTTTCAATTTGTTTGAGCAAAATCGGACTTGTGGTTCTCGAGTTATGTCAAAAAAAAGACCACCAAAGGTGACAATTTCCCCTATATGATAGTTACTAACTTCAAAACCAATATATCTCGATTCCTAGACGTGACCCAGTGAAACGCCGGGCCACGTATAGCTTGCTTTTGACCGACATAACATCTCCCGTTGGTTTCATCCCATCCCGATTTTGACTGTCGCATAGTGTTATTATTAATCAGCTTTTAAATACCGATGCGATTATTTGGAATTTGAGCGGAAACGCCTAACCTCCAATTCGCTTTGAGTGAGAGCGGTGGTTATACACTCTTTCTAACTGTCTGGAGAAATAAACTACCGATTTGAAATGGAGTGTGAATCAAAACACTTCGCTCTTTCAAAGCGAATTGAAATCCAGTTTATACATATTTCAAGGCGAATTTATATAAGGTGGTGTTACTAACTCAGCTGATTTTGTGTATGTGTTTCGCCGCACGGCTTCTGATATCAAATTGAAAAATTTTGTTTGAATTTCTACACACACTCTTACAGATTTTGACAGTTTATGCCGCCAAAGCAAAAACAAAATACATGTAAATTTTTGTTTTTGTACTCCTGCTATCACCTTATATTAATTCGCCTTGACATATGTTTTGAATCGCGACGAAATGAATTAAAGCGACTTATGCATGCGTATAAACGTAGTAAATGTCAGCAAAGAATATTTACTTCAAAAATAAAATTAGTTAATGGGTTTTTAATGCTTGTTATAATTTTAATGCAATAAATTATTGCAATAGGATTCATTTAAGCATTTTAATGTTAATACAAAAAAAAATCATTAGCATTATTTCTTCGAAATTAATGCATTGAAGTTTTCATTTACATTACATATCAAAAATTAATGCATTAGTTGTTTGCTTCTTCTTCTTCTTATTTGGCGCTGTAACCGCCTAAGCGATTTT
>NW_023487425.1:0-1238 GCF_013731165.1 Rhagoletis pomonella | reverse complement strand
AGACGGCCTCAGATGTGATAGAGTGTTGAGATGAAGCTGTTGAACAGGAATTTAGTGAGACTCCAGTAGAAAAAGGACGTGGTTGGGGAGATTCAGTCCGCTGAGGAATCGGTGTGTTAAAACTTATGAGTTCTTTGTTCATAGCTGGAGTCAAAAGTGGGCGGTTCTGCGGAAGATCAAAGTCCACAGTGATGGGATTCAACACAATATTTTCCACGCCTCTCCTACGTCTTTTAAGACCTTTTCCAGGAGAAGGAGAGGAGGAAGTATCTAGTAATTTAAATTCTTTGAATTCATCCTCATACTTCTTGAACTTCTCGTTGAGAAGTTTTAGCTCTTTTCTTATCTCCGAAAATCCATTTCTAGCGGTTCTAAATAGTTTACAGAGATCCCCAAGAGTTTTTTTTTACACTTTGGACATGACCAGCGAAGTCCATTGTCTTCAATAATCATATCCAGAATTCTCCCATTAATACCAGCACACTTTAAATGAGACAGTTCATCGCAAAGCCAGCACGCCACAAAACGGTCCGAACCGGCTTTTACATTACATTTTTCGAACAGACAGGACATTTTCAGCGAATTTTATTAAAAAAGAATAAAAATAGCGAAATTAGGAATGTATTGTACGAAAACGTTTCAAGCTCACAGTAATTTGCAGTTTAATAGCTAGTGGTCTTAGTTAGTGAAGTTCAATGGTTAGAAACCGTGCTGAACTTAACAGTTTTAAAGCCACTGAGTTAGCAAAATCAACTGTCACCAAGAAAGCGACTGTCGATGATAAACAAAGGTGTGTGTAAAGCGCGAAAGAAAGCAAAATGAACAAACAAATGCGATATTCCTTACACTCTCACGCAAAAGCAGCAAAAATGCACCAAAACAGGCAAATATCCACGAAGACCGACAAAATAAAACTTTTCAATCAACGCACTTTATGACTAAATCAAGTCAATTTATTGGAATTTGGCTTCAATAAACTTTTTTCGGTGTGAATAACACAAATTAGAACTGCTTAGCACTTTGTAAAAGAGATAAATTTTGGAAACTCTTTCAAGCGAATGTTTAACCCTTTCGCCCCTACTGGAACAATAGGTACTAATTTTTCGGTAACCGAATATTTTGCACAGACAAGTCACGAAATTTCATCAGTCACGTATCGAATTTCAGTGTGAACCGTCTAACTGTTCGCATTTTTTTTTGTCATATTCCACGTGCTTCCATAATTAAGTGTGAATAAA
>NW_023487424.1:0-1238 GCF_013731165.1 Rhagoletis pomonella | reverse complement strand
AGATGCTCGCTGTTAGTTCTTAGCTCCCAGCATGTTCGGGTTCGAATACCGTCAGAGGCAACATATAATTTTTAATTTTTGTCTTGGTTTTTATTAATTTCGAAAAAGTATTTGAGAAGTGAAGAACAAAAGCGTGTACAAACGAAAAAATATAGCAACAATGCCATTGTTATTATGTTGGAGTAGTTTTGTGCTACTCTGATGTAATGCGGGGATGGAGTATATGGTCCTGCCCTAGGACATCGCAATGTTAATTGGACCATATTTTTTATATGAATTGTGGTTAATTTTGGAGTACTCCTTGGTCCTTAGGGAGTACTCTTTACACGCATTCATGGAGTAGTCGCGATTTTTGCAGGGAAGCTGGCGCAGAGACACGAGTTGGTCTGCTACAGCATGACATACTACGTTTATACGCATGCATAAGTCGCTTTAATGCATTTCGCCGCGATTCAAAACATATGTATAAACTGAATTTCAATTCGCTTTGAAAGAGCGAAGTGTTTTGGCTCACACTCCATTTCAAATCGGAAGTTTATTTCTCCAGACAGTTAGAAAGAGTGTATAAACACCGCTCTCACTCAAAGCGAATTGGAGATCAGCTGTTCCGCTCAAATTTCAAATAATCGCATCAGTATTTAAAAGCTGATTAATAATAATCGTTCTTTTTCTTTGCCACGATTTTATAATGCCGAATAAAACTAGATTTTTATCACTTTCCATTATGTAAACTTATAAAATGTCAAATGAAAACAGCTTATTTTGTTTGCTTTTGAAGACGGTTACTTTGATGCCGATATAAAGCCGTAAGTATAAACACTTGAGCGAAATGTGTACGGTGTCAATGCGCTTTCAATTAAGTCGATTATTCTGTGCGTATAAACGTAGTAACAGAGGAACATTTTTGTAAGTACTCCAATTTACCACAAATAGACTACATGGTCCAACGATTTTTGCAAGGATACTATGCAACTTATAGCTGCATTTGTGAAGGCATGATGTTGAATCATTAGTACCCAAACAAACTTTAAACGTGTAGGGGCGCCTTATTGATGCATATTTCACCACTGGTGTATTAAATATACCAACCAGTGTTACCACTGGACAATATTTTTAGGAACAAAAAATCCTACCGAATCAGTTTCCAAACTACCAATTTTTTTTAATCATCAGATATTGATATTTTATTTCGTTTCTGATTTTACTTCATGTAAAAGTATGAATCTTTGATATTAATT
>NW_023487423.1:0-1238 GCF_013731165.1 Rhagoletis pomonella | reverse complement strand
CTTTGGTTTTGCCGATTTTGACAGTTGTGGTAACTTGTAAATAAACATTTTTGTTTACAAATCAGCGAAAGAGAAAGTTGAATTATAAGTGAAAAATCAGTTTAAATCGTGTTAATTTGCAATTTGTGAGTGATTTTTGAGTTGAAGACTGCGTAAAAACTAATACAATGAAGTGCAGTGTGTTAAATTGCGACAACCGTCAAGATGCAAGAAGCGTAGATGCAAGTGTAGCGCTGGGACGAACCACTGCATTTTGTGTACATAGGACACGGCAAAGCCGTTCCCGAAATGTTTCTCTATTATTATATTAACATCATTTCCTCACAATGATTTTGTTTCTGCTCCACGCAGCCTCCATTAGCAAGTTAACTAATCATTCCCGCAGAGATGCTGCTGCAGTTTTCTACAGCAGCCTTAATTGCAAAGCAATGGAGTGCACTAAAACGATTGCTGAAGCAGCCTCAATTGCAAAGCAATGGAGTGCACCACAATGTTCACTGTTCTTTAATAGATTAGGTGAAAAATGCAATCTTTTCGCATTTAGCAAAATTATAACACGTTTTTCGCAGTAAAGTGAACTACTTTGGCTGTTTCAACTCGTTCTTTTTTGTCGCTCTATTCTTTGTTTACTTGTGGTACACAAATGTCAACGCCCAGGACGGCGCAATCTTGTATTCTATCATTCTTGATTCGCGCTCGCGACAACGAGGAAGCAACTTTCATAAAGTTTTGCTGTTTGCTTTGAATGAGAGTAATTTATTTGTTGGGGAATATGTTCCACAAAACAGCTGATCGCTTAAGGTTGACTAGCATGAACTAGCATGAAAGAAAGTCTTTTTGGTTCATGGTTGACTAGTCTGTTCCAATAGCAGTCCGGTTTACAGGATTTAGTCAGAACTTACAGGAAGTCGTTCCTATTGACATAAAACCTGTAAGTGGGAACACATTTGAGAGAGTAACTGAGCTACTGTTCCTAGTCAGAAGTTACAGGATTTAGTCCGGAGCATGATACAAAAAAGAAGGTAGTTCCATTTAATGACACTCGTTGTTGTTGCTAACCATTTGACTTTTAATAAAATTATGACATTTCATAAAATTCATGCTACCTGATCACCAGAGATAATATTTTTTTTTTTGTAAAAGTAAACAAAAATGTATGAAAATGAGTGAAGTGGGCGTCAAAGCTTTGTGTTGAGCCCGGCTTGCAAGTACAAACTTTGGCGCACATGAAATCGATT
>NW_023487422.1:0-1238 GCF_013731165.1 Rhagoletis pomonella | reverse complement strand
CCAGCACCACCGATTCCACCTGCTGTTCTTTGATTGACACTACTTAAAGCATTTACATCGGCATTTACTTGAGGATCCACATTAATTAAATTGGACACTTGGTTGTTATTCCCTTGAATGTTAGAGCCTGTATCCACTGAAAAAAGGAGGAAATTCTGTGGATCTGCAATCATAAACTATTGATATTTGTTACTTACTCTGTTGCCTGCCACCTATGTTGTTAGCTGAACCTTCTACAGCGCCAAGTGCACCACCAAGCAGTCCGCCACTTGCACCGCCGCCTATTACATCGGATATGGTTTGTGTAACAGAACTGAGCAGATTCACACCAGCATTAACTTGTGGATTGACATTGGCGAGACTCGAAACAGTGTTGCCATCACCAACAATACGATTACCTGAAGATTCTGTAGGGAAGATAATAGTTTGCTTGAACAAATTCTTCAAAGAAGGTAACTTTTTTGAAATATTTGCTAATGCACATTAAATCCTCGCTTCAAGCGGTCTCAAAAGCCTAGTGTGTAGAGGATCAATGTCTTTCGGAATCACTAGTAGAAATAAATACGTATTACTAGTCACTACTTACGAGCTTGGCTACCACCTAAATTGTTTCCAGCACCGCGCGAGCCAGCTGTTACTGCACCGTTAGCTTCACCTGGTGTACTTTGGTTGACAATATTTAGAGCATTCACGACTTGCTGGCCGCCGATATCGTTGGCCGCACCACCCAAGCCGCCAACCACATCGCCTAAAAGTCCATTAGTTGCGCCACCAAGTACGCCGCCTAAAACTCCACTCGTTGCACCACCAAGTACGCCACCTAAAAGTCCACTAGTTGCGCTACCTAGTACGCCGCCTAAAAGTCCACCACTAGCACCGCCAGCCACACCAGAAACGGTTTGTGTTGCTGAACTTAGAAGATTCACGCCAGCATTGACTTGAGGATTGACATTGACGAGACTTGAAACAGTGTTGCCATCACCAACAATACGATTTCCTGTAGATTCTGCAGGGAAGAGAATATTTTGCTAGAATCAATTCTTCATAGAAGATTACTATTTTCAAATATTTTGAATGTTTTGAGGTGGGTCAATATTTTCAGACGATGTCCGCTCGTACTCATGCCCATAAAATCCTCCCTTCAAGGCTCAATTTCTTTCATAATTACTAGTTAATATAAATATTACTAGTCACTACTCACGAGCTTGACTACCGCCAATATTATTTCCAGCTGTTCC
>NW_023487421.1:707-1238 GCF_013731165.1 Rhagoletis pomonella | reverse complement strand
AAGTTTTCAATTATAAACATTAAGCTTACAAAACGTTGATTTTTTGTTTATAAAATGCTTGAAAGTAAGCGTAATATAATCGAAAAGGAACATTGGTTATAAGCGTAGAATATAAACTTGTAATAAATGTTCAAAAGAAAGCTTTTTATAAGCGCAAAAGTGTTAACTTATAACAAAGGTTCAAAAAAAGTTTTTTATAAGCGTATGAATATAAACTTACTAAAAATTTTCTAAAGAAAGCTTTTTATAAACATTTTTATAACCCTTTATTTAAAGATATTTCATTACAAACTCATACATAGATTGCTTAACATCTACAGTCGCGAAAATATAAATAGGGAATAGACATTTTAGCATACAAATTCACAATAACACATACAAATTAAGCATAAAAAAGTTAATTATTACATCATGTTGCGTGCTTTCAATTACTTGCGGTTATTGGCAAATTGGAAAAGCGACATCGATGCAGCTATATATTCCGCTTCATCGATGTCGCTTTTCCAATTTGCCAATAACCGCAAGTAATTG
>NW_023487421.1:0-607 GCF_013731165.1 Rhagoletis pomonella | reverse complement strand
GATGCAGCTATATATTCCGCTTCATCGCCGCCATTCTCATTGATGAACTTTTCTGAAAAAAATTTAATACATTTTTAATTGAATGTTAAACTAAGAAAGGATAAGGGGAACTCATCATTTGAAGACTCGAATGCTCCACCGATTAGCGCAGCGGGTCCTGGATTGGACTTTTTTTTACCACATCGGTTTTATTTAAGTTTTTCTTTTAATAATATATTTTAAAAAACGTAAACACGTCACTTACGATTGAAAAAATTTAAGTTTAAGTTATTTATAAACATTCACACTCAAAACTTATTAAAGGTTTATTTGAAAAAATTTTTAATAAGATTAATTTTAAAAATGCTTATTTAACGCTTATTATAGCAAACTTAATTTAAGTTATTTTTAAAAACATTTACTGAAATGCTTGTTGGGAAAGGTCTGCATTTCATATCCATGCACACATACATATGTATGTAGATATGTGTGTATCTATGTATATGCATGTACTTATACCGGTAAGAGCATAGTTATTTACTGAACAGTAGCGCAGATGAGCAAAAATTTTGCAGCAATAATCAAATAATAGCTAAGCGATGGTTTTACTACGACCTTGTAAAGACGA
>NW_023487420.1:0-1238 GCF_013731165.1 Rhagoletis pomonella | reverse complement strand
CGGAGTTTTTCAAAATCCTGAACACAGTTCGTTAAAGCAGCTTTTTTCCTCGCCGCAAAAACCAGTCTAAAACGCTTTTTTAGCTTCTCATTCCACCAAGCCTAAGGGATCTTTTGAGAGAATTTAAATCAATTGACGCATTTTTAATCTCATTTTGTACTGCATTTACAATACTATCCAGTCCCCCACTAACAACACAACCCGCAAGAGCAGAAGCAAGTTTTCTCTTTTGCAAAAACATATTGGGCCTTTTAGCTACATTTTCTACTTCAATCACAATAGGCCTATGATGGCTTCCCCCCAACATATCCCAGATTACATTCCCATTTTAACCCTCCAGAAATATTTGCAAAAGATAGATCCAGCACAGATAAACCCTGCTGAGTCACCCTATTTACCACAAAAGTCCGACTGCCATTATTTAAACATACCAGCCCAGCTTTCATAGTAGCATTTTTGAGCACTCTCCCCTTAGGATCATCTTTATTACACCCCCAGTCCCGCATTTTTGCATTGAAATCACCAAGCAACAGAACCTCTTCTTTACCATCCAAAAATAATAACAATTTACTCATCTCATAATCCAAAAGAAACCTATTCGTTCCAGGCGGAAAATATGCTGAAACAATCAACAGATTTCTATCAAGATTTGTAGTTTTAACCACTATTATATCATGTACAGTATTAAATCTTACACGCCTATCCTATTCTTCCTACCCCCTATAGCAACTCCTCCATATCCATCAGGACGATTCTTAATAACTAAATTAAAGTCTATTAACTTGTGTCCTTCTTTAATATCCCCCAAGGAAAACACTTCCTGGAGAACAACAATATCAATACTGTTGTGCTCAATAAAATATTCAATATAGCTACGATTCGCTTTCAGGCTCTGACAATTAAGTTGTAAAATCTTTACTGCCATCATTGATTGAAATTACTTTAAGTCTGTCATTAACATTTTCTTTAACCAAAAGACACAAACCCTTTAATATAGGTTCATCAGCTTGAATATTAAACTTTTCAACCAACATATTTAACAGCTTTTCAATTTCCGATGTTCTCTCCCACTTAGTATTTTCAAAAACCGGTTTACTACCTCCCTTTATCTCAGTACTTTTGCTTTTACTATTTACTACCCTTTCCTGCCTCACATTCATTTTTGTCACCTGATTATACCTCTTCTTAGTAAGAGTCCTATTAACTATAACCTCATTATCTTGTATATTTCCACCATT
>NW_023487419.1:0-1238 GCF_013731165.1 Rhagoletis pomonella | reverse complement strand
TATATGGGATGTGGGTGTGGTTATTGTCCGATTTTTTAAATTTTCGGCGGTTTAGTATGCTGTACCAAGGCCAACAACTGTGCCAAGTTTGGAAGAAATTGGTGGAGCGGTTACCAAGATATACACATGTAACCATAAGTGGGCGTGACTACGCCCATTTTCCAAAAATTTATAATATTCTTATTTTTCGTCTGAAAGTTATCACAAATATCAATTTTGAGTCAATTATCTTCAGTAGTTACTAAAATATCGCAGTTTTCGTATTTCTGGAAATTACCGTTATATGGGAAGTGGACGTGGTTACTGTCCGATTTCGCCCATTTTCAATACCAACCTACCTTGGATTAAAAGAAACCTACATACCAAATTTTGTTGAGATATCTTAATTTTTACTCGAGTTATCGTGTACACGGACGGACGGACAGACGGACAGACAGACATGGCTTAATCGATTTCTCTATTCATTCTGAGCATATATGTATACATTTGTCTATATCTATCTCGACTCGTTTTGGCTGTTACAAACAACCGTTATGTGAACAAAATTAATATACCCTTGTGCACAAGTGCGCTCGGGTATAAAAAGTCCTACAAATTTTTCGAGAACGTAATTTCGTAGACCATCGAATGTCTGAATAACAATATTAATTTATGTACACTGGCAATCAAAAGTGAGTTCATGGTGTTTTTAGTTTAATATTTGCAATGTTTTTTAAGTTAAACTTCAAAACTTCAAATCACCCTTGGAAACAAGAAGTAAATACCGCGGCCAGCCTCATTAGGAAAATACATATTCTAAGCGACGAAGAATTCACTGACGAAAACAAAAACAGAATTAAAACAATATTGAGAAAAAATAGCTACCCAAATACACTTATTGATAGTCTAATAGAGACCACAATTAACAAGGTTCACAAGCCTAACCAAAATATAAAAATCGAATCAGAAAGCTCCAGAAAAAATACATTGGCTTAACCTACATATACAGGGTGTCCCATAAGTAACGTGCCAAACTTTAGGGGAAGGTAGGTGGGGGGGTGAGCTCCCTGATAAACAAAAAATTTTCAGGTAAAAGTGTCACCGTTTTTGAAATATTTACATTTTTTCGAATTTAAAAAAAATCGTGCCTTTTCATGTGTTTTCTTTAACTGCAACTACAAACCGGGCAATACTTAGTAAATTTTTTATGTAAGATACTTCCAGATAGTTGCCTCTCCATACTCAAATGCAATGTAGTT
>NW_023487418.1:0-1238 GCF_013731165.1 Rhagoletis pomonella | reverse complement strand
TAACTGCTTGAATTATTTATTTATTTTGTTCTTATCCAAATCTCAAATTTTAAACACTAATTATTACTTAAAAAATTTTTTTAATTTTTAGTTAGTTCACTAAAAAATTAACTAAGGTATTCTTTTTATTTTTAACTAAAATGTTTTCTATTCCATATTCAATATTATTAAAAAAGATAAAAATATAGTATTTATTGTACCTGAAATCTTTTGCTTTTAATATCATTTAATCGAGAATGCATATAAATTTATGTTGGAAAGTTTGAAATATTTATGTATTTATTTTTCCTTTATTTTTATTAAAGTGTACTTAATCAAAAGTTTTTTTTTTGTATGTACATTCATGTATTTATTTTATTTTTTGACTTCCAAAGTAGTGGTTTTGGTCCATAATTGGACTAGTATTTTTCTGTCTATTTTGAACTAGTATGAGACTGGTATATTTCTAACCGAAATCTGACAATTGCTATCTCGTACGACATCCCCATGTTAAAAATACCAGTTGATTGCACGGAAAAAAGATAGTTGGCTGACTAGTTGGGCATGCGGTTCATACTAGTTGTGAGGTAGTTTACAACTAGTACATTTGACTACAGGGTATTTACTAATAATTACAGAAATACAATATATTTCGCAGGTTTTTATATAATTTGGAACTTCACACCTTTAGCGATGTATTTTTAAACAAAATATCATTTTATTTGGGTTGGGTTATTTATACAATGATTTTGGGTTATTGTGTCCAAACGCGTGACCCAAATCAAAAAATTTTAACATACACGTGAAGCCACGCTTTAATATTATACAAAAGTTTCAAATTTCAGAACACTAATTTGTTAATAAATTCGGTTTGAAACATGCACTTTTTATTAGTTTCGTAAATAAGAGTACATTAATCACTCCTATTATGTCTTAAAACTGCCTGTTTATTACTAAACGTTTATGTTCACATTAACTTCTCACTACTTTTTTATTGTTTTTCTTTAAGTTAATTAATCGCAACGCCATCGAAAACGTTCATTTGCACAGAAATGTCATACTTTCAATGCCAAAACTGTTGATTTTACTCCATTTTAAAATGGATCCACAGGGGTGTGTTTAAATCTTAGGGGGCAGGGAGACTTTTCTTAAAGTTTGGACTGTGCTCTTTAAAATGGATTGGGTTTTAGATGCCCCAATCTCCCCCCCATCCGCCTCCCACCACAAAACCATTGTACAAATAACCGAACATTTCCCTC
>NW_023487417.1:0-1238 GCF_013731165.1 Rhagoletis pomonella | reverse complement strand
TTTTTCAAACAAAAACTATTAACTACTGTGTTTGTCAAGTTTATAGCATCACTGTGGGACACAAGCACACTTACAGACTTGTTTGTATATCCTTTAGTTCAGCATTTGAGTTTGTCAATTATGTATGTTAGTGTTGTTGTTTTATGGTGTAAATGATGAAATGCCTATTTGATCGTGGCAAAAATAAAAGTTTTGCAAAACAAAGCAGAGGAGTAAGTAAAATGACTGCTGCCTACACAAGCTTAGGCAGATTCTTGCATTACATATATATGAACATCAAGTTGGTTCTTAAAAAATATCAACATCAAGGGGCACGCACCTCTTAGCTTTGTTCTACGTGCAAACTAAAGACAGTCTTCAAATTAAAAAAAAATGGGTTTGAAAAAGACTATTTTCTTAAATCGCAAAACTTTTATAAAATTTTGACTTTGACTGAATATAACTCAGCGAGTTTATGCATGTAGGTATGTATATGAAGTTTCAATAATAAGTCAATTTATTCAGATTTAAAGTCAAAAGTTTGTTGAATCTTTGCCATAGAAAAATTTTATTCCCTGGTATCGACGTCTATTTTTTTTTTTTAATTTTGAAATTTTCTTACAAAATTAAGATGTCGATATTTTAGAAAATTGTCTAAAATTTTGTATGAAGTTTTAAAATTTTTGTGCAAAATTTAGTTGATGTTTTACAGAATAAAGACATCTACGAAAATCTCAAAATTAAAAAAATAGGAATCACTACTAGAGTTTGAAAAAAAAATAATTTTTTTAGTGGCAAAAATTCTGCAAAATTTTCTTTTTGACCAGCGATAACTCAACGAGTTAATGAATGTATATGAATAAGTTTCAATAATAAGTAAAGTTTATCAGATTTCAAGTCAAAAACTTCGTAGAATTTAAGCGATTTAAAAAATATTTTGTTCTATCCCTGGTAGCGACCTCTAAATATTTGTTGAAAATTTAAAAATTTTCGTACATAATGTAGATGTCGATATTTTAAGGACCACCCTAATGTGCATGTGTACAAATATACGTATGTAAGTACATATGTATATATCTATGGCTGTGTAAATGCATTTTTTGCTATCATAGAATTAAATAGTGTGGCAACACAACAATGCCACACAATTTGTAATTTGCTACCTCTACAGTTTTACCTCTAACCATACTCCCAACCTCAACTCACCCATCTCCTTGCACATGTCCTCCCAAAGCATTTTTATGTTAGTTATGTATATT
>NW_023487416.1:0-1238 GCF_013731165.1 Rhagoletis pomonella | reverse complement strand
AAAAAAAATTGATATTTTAGTGAAAATTCGTTGAATTTTTTTGTAGTTTTCTGCAAAGTTTTAGACTTGGCTTTATATGGATTTTGTTAGAGAATGAACTGTTTTCTAATTGAAAATTTCCAAAATTAAATATATATCCATGAGTGGGAAACAATAGCACTTTGAAATGGGGGTGCTATTGTATTGGCCAATACTGTATGTATATGGAAATAAAAAACGTTAAACCAGCATGTTATGTGAAAGAATGTTTTTTTGACATTTTTTCCGTGAAGAGCTTACGCATGGCTATGCTCTTATTAAAATTCTTAGTATAAAAATTGTTGACTTTAGAGCATATAATTTATTTTATAGGGATATTTCCGCTTAATTCAATTTAGTGGATAAATTACCTTTACAAAAATACTAAAAACGTTCACATTGCAGACTGCGAACATTTCGATTTTCGCCCACTTAGGCGGCACTGTGCCACGCCCCGACGGATAAGAAGGACATGGCGTCCACAGATCTCTTCTATGAACGCTTTGAGCGCACATTCCTGAGAGAAGAGCAGCAAAAGTATGTGATTAATATTTTTCTGAAAATTTATTACATATTGTTTTCAGGTCAAAAAAAAAGCAAAAAATTTAGAGCCTTCTAATTTTGGAGATAATTTAATCGACTTCAAAAAACGAAGAGTTTGTCAATTAGGTGTTAGCGCAAAAATATTATTATTATTGAAGTAGGTTGTTTTTCTTTCTTAAAAATCAGGGCAGGAAACCGGTTTTGAAGCCAGTCGACTTTTTTCAGGCTTAATTTTGAAATGCTAAACCGGAACTGAAAACCCACTCCAAAAAATTGATTGTCTATGTTCAAAATGAAAATCCAAATGCAACACCGTTAGCATAGAGAATTGCCAAAAATCAATCATTCACTTTACATATTTAATCTAGCCCAGTAAAAATAGACAGCGACATCATGAATTAGTATGAGTTTGACATAAAAGAAGAGGAAGACCCTTATTTGTCGCTGGAAAAATAGAAATAGGTCTAATTTGGCCACAACCACAGTCGTCGCGTGGCCCAGTCGTCGCCAAAATTATTACAGTGAAACCCGCTTAAGTAACCAAGAATGTGAATTTTTGAATGGAATCTGAAGAAAATCCCTCTCTTTAGTACCTCTCCGCTTATTTACCGAACCCGCCTAAGTACCTAAATTTTTCGTACCCATTTACCATTTTACCTATAATTTTCCTTTTTAAG
>NW_023487415.1:0-1238 GCF_013731165.1 Rhagoletis pomonella | reverse complement strand
TTTTTATAAGATTGTGTAGTATATATTTCAGGTATCGCAGATCTATGTTGATCTAGGCTTGTGTTACGTTTTCAGGCGTACTCATGTGTTTTGTAGTACAAAAAGCTTGTAATTGTAACATAACAAATCTGCTTTTATTTTAGCTAGCCTCAAGCCATGAAATTAATTTTGTTCTGCGTTTGTGTTCGTTCTGAAGCGTTCTTGTGCGTTTTGTAGTATAAAAAGCTGGTAATTTTTATCTAACGCCATTTATTTTATTAACCGACAACAAAACAAAAGTGAGCAAGTTATCAGTTTGTCGAAATATTTTTTTTCTAGTTTTTTTTTATAAATATGTTACTGCATAACTTTGGGCCACGTTAACCGATTTCGATAGTTATTTTTTCATAAATCTTTTTCGTTAATTTTCCTTTAAGATATAGCTCATTCTATAACAAAATCCATATAAATCATTTTTGAAAACTTTGTACAAAATTCATAAAAATGAATCAAACTTTCAAGTTTGTACAAAATTGTTGAAAGTTTGATTAATTTTTATGAATTTTGTACAAATTATCGAAAAAGGTTTATGATGGAAAACATTTTGAATATTGTGAAAAAACTAAATTACGAATACTTCTGTGAGTGACTGTATGTACATTTCTATTCCTTGTTAGAGTTTATATTGCACCATTTCTTCTTTGGTGTTATTTTTTAATGATATCCAAGCTGTCCAGTAATACCAGGAATATTCGTTTCTGTTGACAGCTAGACAGCAGCGTATCCCTGCAGGGAAAGCTACTAGTTGTGAACTAGAATTCTACCAGTTTGCGTTTTAGCCCAACTAGTTCACGTTATATCCTTTTTCAATGCTAGCGACTGGTATTTTTAATATGGCGATGTCCTACGAGATTTCAATTGTCAGGCTATGCATCAGCATCTACTAGTAGAAATACTAGTATCATCATACCAGTTGAAGGAATAGACTACCTGTTCATCCCCCGCGAAAAGCATTAGTATGACATTTTGTTCGTACCGCTCCAACTTTTAAAGTTAATTTAAAAAAAATGTTGTTAATTTTTTTTATAGCACAAGTATTTCTTCCATATGTATGTTTTTTCCGCAATGGAATTAGATTTTCAAATTAGTTATTTATATTCAACTAGAAATAATTACATTGACTTACATTGATTTAATTTAAAAAATCTTAAGCACTTCCAAGCGGCCTCGAACCTGCGATCTCAGAACCAGAACCGGTA
>NW_023487414.1:0-1238 GCF_013731165.1 Rhagoletis pomonella | reverse complement strand
TAGAAATCTACCTCACCGTGTTGTCGTTCCACCCAGGCGCCAATGTTTGTGATAAGCCGATAAGTCCACCTACCGTTCGACGCTTTCTCCCATCTTTTCTGCCACTGGGATATGCTGCGCTGCCTCAGTGCATTTTTGTCCATGGTTTCGGCAGCGTGTGTTTGGTCACGCTTTGCCTGTCTTGTGTCGCTCATTTCTTGAGCCACGAGGTCGAGTGGGCATAGGCCTGCTATAACAAGGGCTGCTTCTTGTGATACTGTTCTAAAAGCTGAACAGACTCTAAGAGCACAGAGACGATGCGTAGCCCTAATACCCCGAGTATACGAAGGGCGCTTGAAGGCGTTACTCCAGACCGTTGTCCCGTATAAGAGTATGGATGTCACCACTGCTGCTAGGATTTGCCTTGTCGTCTGTCTTGACCCGCCGATGTTCGCCATTAACCGAGAAAGAGCGGCTGCCGTCCCCGCAGCTTTTTGGTTAGCATACTCTAAGTGGTCACGGAAGCATAGGCGATGATCTATAAGGACGCCAAGATACTTCATATATGGTTTCGACTCTATAACGCTATCTCCTACTTTAAGTACAACCTTTTCAACTTTCTTACGGGTGCTTATAAGTACAGCCTCGGTCTTGTGGTCTGCTAGCGTTAGCGCCTTAGCATTTAACCTTTGCTTGGCTGCTGTTATTGCGGCTTCCACAATGTCTGTAATTTCTCTGAGTGTTTTGGCCTCCACCACGATTGATACGTCGTCCGCGAAACCTACAACCGTTGCGCTTTTGTGGACTTTTAGTCGCAGGATGCCATCGTACATGACGTTCCACAGGAGGGGTCCTAGTACAGATCCCTGGGGCACGCCGGATGATACTACTTTGTCAGTCGTTTGTTTTTCGCTGTCATAGCGAAGCATTCTATCCGAAAGATAAGATAGAAATGATTGCCTGCAGGTAAGTTGGCACCTCTAAGGCGCGGAGGGCATTTAAAATTCCCTTCCAGCTCGCACTGTTAAACGCATTTTTGACGTCAAGGGTGACAACCAGGCAGTATTTCTTAGTACCACCCAACCACCGCTTGCCAGCAATGGCCTTTTCAGCGATTGCTTTAACTACATCGTTTGCGTCCGTAGTTGAACACCTTTTTCTGAAGCCGAATTGGTTTTTAGATAGATGAATCTCTGTGGCCTCTTCGAGTCTTACGTTTTATAATATGCTCGAGTACCTTACCGGTGGAGTCCAGCATG
>NW_023487413.1:0-1238 GCF_013731165.1 Rhagoletis pomonella | reverse complement strand
CTGAAATATGACGCTTCTTTATAATTCTGATTATTAATAAGATTTTATTTCTACGTGAACTACGTGAAATAAATTTATAAAATATATGCACGGGGGCTGGGCTACGAGGCCATGTTGCTCCCGAGTTGTTGTGCTCTTCTTAAAGTTATACTTCGTATAGGAGGTTGTGTTTTTTTAAGGCTTCGTTGATGAACTTTATGGTGTTTTCATAACTGCAGTCGAGTGTTTTTTCGAGGTTAGCGTGACTTCCTGAGATGGCGCAATCCTTGAGAATGTGTTCAACAGTTAGGGTCGTCCCACATTGGGTGCATTCTGGTGATCTGCCGCCGCTAAAATGGTGCCGGGTACTGAAGTTAGTTACACCGACTCTCATTCGTGCTATTTTAATACAGTCGTCCCTAGTGAAGTTTTCGTTATAGTGTGGTCTTTTAAGTTGTGCGTTGTGTGTTTTTAAAAAAGTGCTTGATGTCTGCCACAGAGTATTTTTTATGTTTGCAGCTTCTACTTTGTGGAAATTTTTAATGATTGCGCTTAAACATGGAACTTCCATTATAAGAGGCATTTGCAAAGGTCCTTGGCTGCTTCGTCCGCTAATTCATTGCCAACTATACCGACGTGTGCTGGGATCCATTGGATCGTTATGCGCGAATTGAGTGTGACTCCGTCTAGAAGGAATCTTCGTGATTCACGGTCGTGTTGTAGTGATTTCACCACGCTAAGGCTATCCGAGCAAATAAGTGCATGTTTCTTTTTGCTCGATGCATGACGAACCGCAAATTTTATAGCTGCCAATTCTGCATTGAAAATGCCGGCGTGAGGTGTTAGAAGAGATTGCCGCACTTTCATATAGGAGTATCCGTTGGCTTGTTGTTCTATGACCGCATAAGCTGCTGTACCATTTAGGAAAGACCCATCCGTGAAGTAGGTTGGTTCAACTGGTATTTTGCTTTTATACTCTAAAAAATTTTTTTTTAGGAAATCAGGACACGTATTGTTTTTATCATGTGAACTAATCGTAGTATCTATCGTTATGTTAGTGCTTGTTGGAATGTTGTTTGTAGGTTTGTTTGGTATTGGAGAGTTAATATTGGTCAGATGTATCAGAATGTGTTGAATGCTTGAAGCGTACGTGTTACTTTTGATGATTCTCTTGTAAGTATTTATATGATACCAGAAAGTGTCGATTAGTGAGTGTGAAGGTGTTGTTATAGATTTAGCTGCTAAATTTACCGAACTGT
>NW_023487412.1:0-1238 GCF_013731165.1 Rhagoletis pomonella | reverse complement strand
TTTATCGCTTTATATTGAAAATACATTGGTGCAACATACTAAGCTTTCGAGTTAAAATTTTCAAAAAGGTGGCAACTCTCCTCAAAAATATTTCCAACAGTCATCTATCTTAAACTTCCTTAATTTAATACCTATATTTTAATAAGTCATTTATTTTATCAATTATGTAAATTTAGTTCAATTTTCAAACAGGTGGCAAACCTCCTCAAATATATTTTCGGCCGTAAACCTTAATATTGAAATACTTCATTTATTTATTTTTGTAATATAAATGATCCTGCTATGATACCGAACAATACAAAAAAAAAATTATTCAAATCAGTTCAGCGGTTCTCGAGTTTCGATGACCGTGACAAAGGAACACAACATTTTTATATATATAAATATACATTTCTAAATCAAGATTTTTAAATGCCTTTAGTTTGGTACCGATATTGTAACATTTCATTTATTTTACCAATTTAATTGAGATAAATTTTCAAACAGGTGGCAACCCTCTTCAAATAAACTTTCTTCTGTAGGACTTTTAAAAACTCTTTAGTTCGCTACCCACATTGCAATATTTCATTTGTTTAATCAATATAACTGAGTTAAAATTTTCAAATAGGTGGCAATCCTGCACAAAAGTATTTCCTAAAGTTTTCTTTCCTCAACCTCTTTAATTTCATACCTATTTCAGTTATATTGAGTTAAATTTTCAAACAGGTGGCAACCCTCCTCAGGCATATTTTCGGCTGTAAGCCTTCTTAAAAATCTAAAGTTTGATACCTAAATTACCGTATTTCATTTATTTTATCAAAATAACTGAGTTTAAATTTTCTAAGATGTGGCAACTTTACTCAAAAATATTTCCAGCAGCTGTGTTTCTTAAACCTCTTGAATTTAATATCTATATTGTAATATATCATTTAGTTTATCAATAAAATTGCGCTTAATTTTTTAACAGGTGGCAACCCTCCTTTAAAATATTTTCGACTGTAAGCCTTCTTAAAATTTTTTAGTTTGATATCCCCATAGCAATATTTAATTTACTTTATCAATTTAACTGAGTTAAAATTTAAAAATTGGTGGCAACCCTTCTCTAAAATATTTCCAACAGATATCTTTCTTAAACCTCTTTAATTTGATACCCATAATGTAATATTTCATTTATTTTATCGATTTACTTTAGTTAAATTTTCAAACAGGTGGCAACACTCTTCAAAAATATTTTCGGCTGTACGCCTTCTTAAAACTCT
>NW_023487411.1:0-1238 GCF_013731165.1 Rhagoletis pomonella | reverse complement strand
TTCATCTTCATCTTCATCTTCATCTTCATCTTCATCTTCATCTTCATATTCACCTTCGTCTTCATATTTATCTTTTCCTTTATCCTGATCTATATCTTCATTCTTTTCTCCATTTACGTATTTACCCCCACCATTGTTATAAGGTTAGGTAGTTAAATTTTCCTTCCTCTTTTTCTTTACATTGTTTCTTTAGTGATATCATGTCATGTGTTGAAATTGGGTGTGATGAGTTGCAGTGTGGTGGAATTGGGTGTGGGAGTTACGGTGTTATGAATTCAGGTGTGGTGGTCTTAAGAGGTGTGGTGAATTTAGTTGTGGTGAGTTAAGGTGTGGTGAGTTAAGGTGTGGTGAGAAAGTTGAGGTGTGGTGAATTAAGGTGTGGTAAGTTAAGATGTGGTGAGAAAGTTGGGGTGTGGTGAGTTAAGGTGTGGTGAATTAAAGTGTGGTGGATTTAGGTGTGGTGAATTAAGGTGTGGTGAATTTAGGTGTGGGGAGTGAAGTAGTGGTGGATTGAGGTGTGGGGAGTTAAGGTGTGGTGAATAAATGTGTAGCGAACTCAGGTGGAGTAAGTTTTTAAGCGGAGGTGGGATGAGTTGAGGTGAGTTAAGTTAAGTTAAGGGGTTAAGTTAAGATAAGTTATCTTTATCCTTATCTTCATATTCATCTTCATCTTCTTCCTCGTCTTGGTCTTCATCTTCTTCTTCATCTTTATCCTTTCCTTTATCCTGATCTAAATATGTCCATTCCTTTCTTCATTTACATATTCCCCCCACCATTGTTATAAGGTTAGGTATTTAAATTTTCCTTCCTCTTCCTCTTTGTCTTTATATTTAGGTTTCTTTACTTTTATTTTAATTTCTGTACTTATCCCTTTCTTCTTCTCCATACTCAAAATTATCGCATCCTTGTTTGAGGCTAATCTATTCATGTACATACATACATACATCTTATTCCTAAACTGCTGCTTAGCACGTTTCTTTAATTCACTATCAATATTAAAGCATACATTTAGGAGGCATTTCCGCCCCAACCATGTACATGTATGGCATTGGTATTGGTGTGACTTTTGAAATGATTTTTTCGCTCTATTTTAAACTAATTTGAAATTTTAAAAATTGCCTGCACATCAGTATCAAAATACCTTTCTAATGATATATAATTGTTTATACCTTAGAAGTACAGTTTAGCCGTAAAAGGGGTGTAAAGGAAACATGATTGCCTATTTATATAATTGATTT
>NW_023487410.1:0-1238 GCF_013731165.1 Rhagoletis pomonella | reverse complement strand
AAAATACGAATTTGAGGATAGCTTAGCAAAGTGTTAATTTTTCGTAGCGTCTGCTCTAAATGCAATGTAAAATGTTTAAGATAATACATAATATGACTTTTTTAATGACTTCCTTTTGACCACTTTTCTTTAAAATTGCTTATTCTTCAAAATGAAAGCAAAGTAAATATACTAGCACGGTAAAGGAAAAAGAAAAAAAAACTAAAAATGCATCTGATCAAAAGATGATTGTACCTAAAATCTAGTGTCTGTACCTAATGTACCTTTACGTCATCAAACGTCGGAAAAAGGTACAATTGTACCTACTTTTTCATCCCTGATACGCACCCCAAGCATGCAGAGCGCCGCTCTGAGAGCCGTGACAACACACCCATACATATTTAGTGCATACATGTTTATCCGTACAAATCGCGTGCTGTGGTGTTGATGGATATTCCCCTGTGGTGAAAATCTCTAGTTCTGAACTGGTGCGCATCTAGTACATTTAGACCCAGTACTGGTTCGCGATAAATCTCTTTTGCATGCAAGCAACTGGCGAATTTAACATGGCGATGTCCTAGGAAGTGTCAATTGCCCCCCGCTGCATCCCTTTTTCGTAAGTTCCGAACTAGTCCGAAATTCTATAGGTCCGAACCAGTTCTAAAATCGACAGATGAAAGAAAAAAGTATCATGATTTTTCAATATTTTTGGTTCTTCCGTGTGTGCGATTTTAAATTGTTTTGGATGAAATATGTTTTCAATTTGAAATTAAATTTGTTTGAATGATTGTAAGAAATGTACGTTTACATACCTTTGGCTGTAGCTGAGTTTGCAGAGGTGCTATTTCTTAGATTCCAGACTGTCCCAAGGTGTTGAAATGTTAACACAAATTTTAGTTTTGTATTACCAAGCTATGAAAAAGCATCTGCGAAGTACAGAATAGAAGCGTATTTGAACGAAAAAGCCACCGAACACATATCTATGTAAAGTAAACAAGCCACCCGCTGCATCCCTTATTCGATAGTTCCGAACTAGTTCTAAATTCGACAAATAAGATCTAGTTCATTCTGCATCCCTTTTTCTATAGTTCCGAACCATTTCTAAATTCGTCACTTTAGATATAGATTTCTACTAAAAAAAACTTAAAAAAATAGTTTTTTAAAAGTACCACTTTTCGCCGATTTTGGACTGGTGGGGATCTAGTTCGTATCGGACTAGTTCCTTTTTGGCTATAAAGACCTAGTACGGAACTAGAAAT
>NW_023487409.1:0-1238 GCF_013731165.1 Rhagoletis pomonella | reverse complement strand
GTTAGCTAGTCTATAAGAACTTATTGTTTCATTGACTTAATAAACCAAATACAAATACAAATATATAAGACCGTCGTGCCACACTTTGTCGAATGCTTGTGCCACATCGAGAAAAATTGCAGAGCAGTACTCTCTGAGCTCAAATGCCCTTCTGATTTCATTTATAAATCGATTAACTTAATTAATATAGGGGAGTGATCGGATGATAGTTCAGGTAGTTTCTGCTGTTATGTTATTCCTGTATATGTTTCTTGTAATTGCGAAATCTATTAGGTGTGGTATCTTCTTTATATCGGTAGTCAGTAGGTTTACCAGGAAATGTGACCTTTAGTCTATTGTGCCTGTTTATAATGGTATTGTATAGCTGCCGCTCTTTTGGATTAATAAGGCGTGATCCCCAGTACGTATGCTTTGCGTTGAAGTCGCCTCCTGCCAGGAATCTATCACCCAGGCTATAAAAGAAATCTTTAAAGTCATTTTCAGAAATTAAAAATCGCGGTGGGCAATAAATAGCCGATAGATTCAAGTCTCGGTCGCGGGTACGTAAGCATATGGTAGTTGCTTGCAGACAGGCTGTTGCTTTTGACTCTAGAATATTGTGCTTTAGACGATTTCTAATCAGCACCGCTGTGCCTCCATGAGCTTTACCATCTGGGTGATTTGTGGCATAGAATTTGTATCCTGGTATGGAGAAATTATATTTATTTGTTAAATGTGTCTCGGACAGTAGCATAACATCTATGTTGTATTCAGTGAGAAATTGACTGAGTTCTAATCTACGCTGGTTTACACCGTAAGCATTCCATAAGCAAATTTTCAATTCACTCATTTTTTATTCACTAAAATTTGCAACAATTGGTTTTGAGACTTTATGAGGTCTTGAATCATATTTTGCATAGTAGACATGAATTGAGTCATACAATGAGTAAGATTCAATATCATTCCTTCTATGCCACAAGTAGGGGGGTTCGGCTGCATTTGCTCAGTATTAGTCCTTTGAATATTTGCAAATGTTTCTTGATTGGAGTTTGATTTCGCCGTGCTTGGCTGCGTTTGTAGTTTTAACGCGTCGGCAAATGAAACGTTTGGTTGGGGTCATTACACAATAGTAGGACCAAGTCACCTTCTCCCTACACTAAAGACCTAACAAGAAATATTATATCTTGCACACTGATAAGAACGTACAAACTAACCCTAAGCTACACAGTATCTACTCTCCTAACGTCTATTACCACATC